>NC_135486.1:143863182-143885682 GCF_052094955.1 Ictidomys tridecemlineatus
AGAGAGAGGGGAGAGAGATAGAGAGGAGAGGGAGAGAGAGGGAGAGGGAGGGAGGGGAGAGAGGAGGGGAGAGAGGGAGAGAGAGGGAGAGGGAGAGAGGGAGGAGAGAGGAGGGAGAGGGAGAGAGAGGGAGAGAGAGAGAGAGGGAGGAGGGAGAGGAGAGGGAGAGGGAGGGAGAGAGAGAGAGGGAGAGGAGGGAGAGAGAGAGAGGGGAGAGGGAGGGAGAGGGAGAGGGAGAGAGAGGGAGAGAGGAGAGGGAGGAGAGAGAGGGAGAGGGAGGGAGGGAGAGGGAGAGAGAGAGAGAGGGAGAAGAGAGAGGGAGAGAGAGAGGGAGAGGGAGGGGAGGGAGAGGGAGGAGAGAGAGAGGGAGAGAGTGAGGGAGAGGGAGAGGGAGAAGGGAGAGAGGGAAAGAGAGTGAGGGAGAGGGAGAGAGGGAGAGAGAGAGAGAGAGAGGGAGGGAGGGAGGGAGAGGGAAGGGAGGAGGGAGAGGGAGGGAGGGATGGGGAGAGGGAGGGAGGGAGAGGGAGAGGGAGGGAGGGAGAGGGAGGGAGGGATGGGGAGAGGGAGGGAGAGAGGAGGGAGGGGGAGGGAGGGAGGGAGGGGGAGGGCAGGAACCTGAAGAGTGTTTCCAAGGAGCCGGAGAGTGGCGCTGGGCTGGGGCAGGGGTGGCTGCCTGGCCTCCGGCTGCTGCCCTGGGCAGCTCCTGCCCCACCCACGTGGCTTGGCACCGGTGTCCGGGAGATAAGCCGCAGTTTAACGGCCCCAACGGCCGCGGCTCCCTTGTCCAGGGTGAAGCGCTTGCGGCCCAGAAAGCTCCCTGAGGAGCGGGCGCCTTTCCTTTGATGCTGAGATGCGTCGGGTGGCGCGGGCTCTTTGTTCTCTCCAGAATGCCGGCTTGGTGGTGACACGCTGCGCTGAGGTGGGGAGACAGGTGTCACTGTGGGGCAAGCAGAATGGGCAGTTGCCGGGCCCATGCACCACGGTGGCCCTGTCCATACACGCGCCTCAAGGCCCACCTCTAGGAGGACCCACTTAAACAGACAGCGACGCGGTCGTTGTGCGTGATGTTGCCACAGCATCCAGGAGAACAGGGACGTCAGGCGCAGCCTGTCATCCCAGTGGCTCAGGAGGCTGAGGCAGGAGGATGGAGAGTGCAAAGCCAGCCTCAGCCACAGCGAGGCCCTAAGCAGCTCCGTGAGACCCTCAGTGACATGCACACGGGGCTGGGCTGGCTCAGTGGTCGAGTGTCCCTGACTGGTACCCGTCCCCCCCCAAAAACTAAGAGGACCAAGGAGGTTCAGCACCAAGCCAGAGGCCATTCCAAATACACGAAAGGAGAGACTCCAAGTCCCACTGCGCCTCGGTCTGTCCCCATGAAGGTGGAAGTCCCCTGTGGCTCAGGGCAGAGGCTGGGCCAGACACGCCCCACTGCGGAGGAGAAAGCAGCCCCATGGGGGGACAGAGCCACCTGACCCCTGGCCGGCTCTGAGGGGGAGCGTGGGGGTGGTCTCACCCGGTCACCTTCCCGGGCCTGAGAGGTGGCGGCACCCGAGCTGGCTCTTCCTGATGTGACACCTGAGTGCCCCCTTCCTTCCTGGTCAGCGAGCCAGGAGGGACCTGGGGAAGCACCGTTCCTGCACCTGCGGGGCGAAGGCGGGCCCTTCCGGTTACTCCCTTCACCTGTCCATGGCAACCGTGGCTTCAACAGGAGCCTGAAGTCCCCCAGGTCTAGGCCCAGCGCTGCCCTGGACGCTGGGGACAGAAGGAAGAAGGAAGGCCCTCCCCAGTGACTCAGGAGCTCGCCGTGACACGGGCCAGGGACGGTGGCCAAGAGGCAGTTCAGCTCCGTGGAAGGGTGCGGTGAAAGTTCCTGTTGGCTGTGGGTCCCCGTTCCTCAGACTCGGCTGAGCCGGCCAGCGGAGCCGGTCCCTGTCCCTGGTCAGTGTGACCGCTCAGCATGGCCCTCTGTGTTCACGCAGCTCCTCTCGGCTGAGAGCCATTTCTTGGTCCCGTGGTCACTGACCCGGGTGACGTGGCACAGTGTGTCCGGGGGCTGCGCGCCCCTCTGCCCAGCCTCCCCGAAGGTGACATCGCCCGTCACTAGAGCTTATCAGCAGCAGGAAAGGGACGCGGGGTGGACAGAATCCATCGGGCTGTTGACCACGGGCTGACCCCCTGCTGGTCACCAGCAGCTGGCCCTAGCACACGGACACCCTGTGTTCTGGGCGTTGGCCAGTCTGTCTCTGAGGGTCCAGGACCCTGTGCAAGGCGACGTGGCCACTCTTGCCAAGGGACAGTATTTCCTGAAGGGGGGACGCAGGTGCTGAGGGGAACATTCCCCCAACGAGAGCCAAAGCCGAGCACCGGACGAGACCCGGAACCAGAGGGGACGAGGACAGCCACGGGTTTCAGTAGGAAGGGACCGAAGTGACCGGCGCGGGGCCGAGGGACCTTGAATGTCTTTGCAGATCACGTCTCTGTGTGACCGCGGCGTTGGAAATGACCGTCCGGAGTCGCTCTCGAGCGAACCTTCAGGAAATCCGGCTGAAAAGAAAGAAATGTCCTCCAGCCCTTCACGTCTGTCCACCTGGGAGTGGGCACGACCCTGTAGCTGCCTCCTGAGCTGAGGACGGACCGGCTCCACAGCTTAGTCCCGCTGACCGCAGCTTCCAGTAGCGTCTCCGTCCAGTCCTGCTTTTCCTCCCCAGGTTCTGGGGTTTGGGTACCAGGGACTGAACCCAGGGGCGCTCACCACTGAGCCACGTCCCCAGGCCTTAGAATTTTTTATTTTGAGACAGCGTCTCTCATGTCACCATGTCACCATCGTGGCATGTCATCAACAAACCTGAACCTGGCCTTGAAGCAGTCAGAAGACGTGGTCAGTGCTGGGTGCGGGAGCGACACACAGTGGACTCGTCTTTTAGGTAAACAGGAGGAGCACACTTGAAACTCATCATAAAGGCCCAGGCGTAACCCAGGAATGGGCTGTGGTCATCGTCACCAGGCCTGACGTACTGGCCATGGTGGTCCTCCCTGACTGGCCACACGGTGGTCTGTTTCCACCAGTGTCCCCCCAAACACCTGAGCCCCGTGTCCTGCCACGGCATCACGATGGCCACGAGGTCACCAGTGAGGGGGAGTGTTCCCTGTTGGACCCGTGGGACGCGTGGCCCGTGGTGGCCCCACACCTCGACAGCAGCCTGTGATGGTGGCAGGTGGCTGTGCAGAGCTGGGCCCCGAGGGGCACACCCCCGTGTGAGGCCGAGTGGGAACGCAGCTGGGGCACGGGTTGGTCTCGGGGCTGCGTTGGGGGGCCGGGAAAAGTGTGCCGTAAAGCCGCCGTGCGGGCCGCCCGCCTGTGAGTCCTCAGGAGGCTGAGGCCGGAGGCTGCTGCCTGAACCCTGGGGTTCTCTCCAGGGGGTCCAGTGGCATGTCTCCACGGCTCCCACACCTGGATAGTGTGCAAAAGACCCGCCTCCCCTGCTCGGTGACCAGGGCGGAGGCTGGGCGTGTGACCCTCTTCTGCCGGATGCTGGCAGTTACTGGCTGTGTGGCCTTCAGCAGGACACTTGATGTCTCTGAGCCTCGGGTAGAGGATTGGCGGAGTCTCTCCAAACAGTGGATTTCCACAGTGGGTCCCAACCCGTGTCCCCGGTGGTACCCGCACCCCGTGTGGAGAGCATTGGGAGGAGTCACACAGGCGGGTCACGCGTCGGGATGGACCAGGTGGCCCCCGGGGGCTGCTGGGAGGGCGCCGAGGTGCGGGGGGTGGGCCAGGAGCCGGGGAGGTGGGGCACAGTGCTGGGGACCGTGTTCAGCGCACAGAGGCGTGGAGTCGGGGCGATGGGGACGGCGAGGGCCGTGGTGACCGTGAGGGAGGTGGCAGAGCAGCCAGTCTTGGGGGGATGGTGGGAATGACGGAGGCGATGACGGGAGGTGATCAGGGTGGCTCTGGGGGTGACGGTGACGGTGACGGTGGCCGTGGGTGGCTGTGGGGACGATGGCGATGACGGAGGTGATCAGGGTGGCTGTGGGGGTGACGGTGACGGTGGCAGTGACGGTGGCTGTCGGTGGGAGAAGACAGTGATGGTGGCACTGTTCCGGTGTCCCCCAGGCCTGGTCTCCTGGCCCACCTGTGGCTGACGTGACCTGCAGCAGGTCGTCCCCTCCTTCTGCGAACACCTCGCTGTCCCCACCCGTTGTCCTCCACGCGCCTCGGGGAAAACCCAGGGAGAAAGGTGGCCGCCGCGTCCCCGCGGGTGGCCAGGGTGACTCAGGCTGGGGCTCGGCACGTGCCCTGTCCGCGGGCCACCTGAGCCGTCCCGGGCCGGCCACCTGCCCACCTGCCCACGCGGCAGCGGCTCTCCTCCGCGTCTCAGGAGGAAGTGGCCACCTGGCGCGGGCCGCGTCCCCAGGCCTCTTCTCCTTTTCCAAACCCACAGGCTGCCAGGTCCCCGGTTCCTGCCCAGGTCCCCGACCTCACACCCTGGGTGGCTTCTGGACAGGGAGGCGGGTGACGTGCACCGGGTGGCGTGGGGGTGATGGGCCTCGGGCGGCTGCTCCACTGGGGACGTGGCTTCTGACCTTGTTTGTGTCACATGGCGGTGTCCTCACCGGGTGCCAAGCCTGGGAGCTGGAGCGGGAGAGCCGTCACCTCCCGGGGCAGGTAGGTGACCTGGGCCCCAAGCCCTGGCCTGCGGGGGGCTCCAGCCTGGGACCCCACCCTGCCCCTCCCCCCAGTCTCAAACCACAGGCTTCTCGTCCCCAAGGCCCCTGGGGGGCTGTCAGTCAGGGCCCAGGTCCCATCGGTGACAGGGCCACGGCAACCCCTGACATCAGCGTCCCAAAGGGTGGCTCTGTCCGTAGGCAGGAGACCCCGGTCCCAGAGCAGCATCGTCACCGTCATCACCTTGGACTTCTCGGATGTCGATGATCTTACGACCCATCGACACTGTAGGCGAACAAGAAGTCAGGAAGGTGCGCAGCCAGGTCCCCCGGCTGAGCTGGTGTCCCTGGGCTCCCTCCAGGGCCATTCCCACGGCGAGTCCCTCTGCGGTGACGCAGGGTCTCAGAGTGGCTGCCTTCTCCTGGGGCCTCCGTTCCTTAGCAGCTGGCGATCGTGTGCTGGGGGTGGTTTCTGCAGTTACCTGCTCACATGTGTGAGCTTCTCCCACGGAGCCCACTGGGCAGCCTGACACACGTCGGGGATCCCAGCGGCTCCGGAGGCTGAGGCAGGAGGATAGGAAGTTTGAGGTCAGCCTCAGCAACTTAGAAAGATCCTGTCTCCAAAACATAAATAAACAAAGGGCTAAGGTGTAGCTCAGCGTCACGGTGCCCTGGGTTCAGTCCTCAGGATCAGGAAAATTAAACACTGGCCCCTGATGTCAAAGTCTGAGTCACCCTCGATCCACTTTCCCCCGATTTCCTTTTCTACTGGCCTCTCTCTGGGTGTAGGTCAAGGGGTTTTGCCTTGTGTGCTGGACAGTAAAACACGTTGCAGACTCGGGTCCCGTGTGACCTGACGGGTCCCTCCTTTGGTTCTTTTAGCAGTGACATCACTTGGCGAAGCCTCTGGACCTCACCCCACTCCCAGCCCACGGGCCCCAGAGTGGACTGCGGCTCAGACTCGGTTCGGTCTGAGCCCGCGGCTTGGCGTCTGCTCTCGGGAGGTGGAGAAGTGGGCGAGATATTTGGGCAGTTGACACAAAAAACTGGGGGCAGCCTGTGTGGCTCCTCTCTGGGGTTCCCACCGGCCCTTTCCAGCGGCTGCTGTGGCCACGTCCTTAGGAACTGCCCCCACAGCCTCCATCAGGGCCTGCCTCCGGGGAGGCTCAAGCTGGAGGTTCACTAGGGACGCGCTCACCTTCCCGTCTGGCTCCCAGGCCGCGGCGGCCCTCTGCGGTGCCTTCAGGGGGTTGGTTTTTACCACTGTCCTGTAGTGGAGTCGGTCAGCAGGAGCTACTGGGCGCTGGAGGGGGACCCTCCTTGGCCTCACTGCACGGAGCCCAGGAATGGCCCCGGCGGGGAGATGGGAGGCTGAGGCCCCTAGAGGAAGGGCAGGAGGGCGGTCAGGTGGGCTGGATCTGTGGAATCCCGAACCACACTGGCGGCCATGCTGACCGCTGTCCCGTGCATCACAAGTGGAGCCTCCGCCAGTGCCTGACCAGGGCTCCTTGGGTGGCCGCTGGGTTGGGGGTGAAGTCTCTTAGGTGCCTGGCCTGAGGCTCGGGGCCAGCGGAGGAGGTGGCTGTCATTGGTAGACATTCAGAGAAGGACACCCAGGTCCAGTGAGGCGGCTCCCTGACGTTGGCAGGAGTCGCGGGGGACAGCGGCGGCTCTCGGGTGCTGAGCTGTGGTCACACTGCGGACCAAGGCCGAGGTGTGGTCTGTGCAGCTGCTGCTGTCCTCCCAAGGTCCCTGTGAGCAGGGATTGTCATCGTCACTCCACCTGCGCGCAGAGTGGTGCCGATAGCAGGAGGCTTAACGGTCCAGGGAGTTCCCCAGCGCCATGCGATTAGCAAACGGTGGCCCTGGGCGTGAACCCCAGCCACAGAGCCGTGTCACTGGGACAGGACATCTGACAGGACCAAGCCTCGAGGTCATCTCCAGAGGCCAGCTCCCTTCCTCTGGGGACGGCCGGGTTGGCTCACTGGCTGTGGTCCCCTGGGGCGCGTGCTCACAGGTGGTGCCCAGCCACATCTGTGGGACTGACTCAGCCCGAGGTCCCTCTCTGCCCATTCGCCAGGCGCCCAGCCTCCGTCGCAAATGAGGAAACCTCCCGGGAGGGGACCGAGTGACACAGGCTCCTGTCCCCGTTTTCACTTCACGTTTCGGATGCTGCAGGAGTGAGCGCTCGTCCAGCTGTGCGGCCTGCTCCCGCCATGGACCTCTTCCAGGCCATCCTGGCCCAGGTGCGGACGCTGCTCTCCAGCCGCCAGCCGAGGCGCGTGCGGGCCCTGCTGGACAGCCTTCGCGAGGAGGAGCTGCTCTCCGGGGAGTACCACCGCGCCCTGCTGCTGGAGCCGGACGGCGAGGCGCTGGCCAGGAAGATCTCCCTGACCCTGCTGGCGGGGGGAGCCCGGGGCTCGGCCCTCCCGGGGGGCCCCTGGAACAGGCTGCCGGCCCCCGCCCCTGAGAGGGGCCCTGGCTGCAGGGACCAGGGAGGTAAGTCCCATCCCTGAGACTCCGGGGGCCACAGGGCAGCCTCAGGGTTCCCCTTCTCTCTGCAAAGAAGCCACAGGCGGGGACCCAGGCTCGCTGCGCGGCAGGAGCCAGGAGGCCGGGGACTCAGCCCGCGGCTTCCCACCCTGTGCCCACAGCAGGGGTCAGCGCCTGCCCCAGGGAGCTAGGTCCCGTGGGGAAGGGAAGAAGAGGCGCCCGACAGGTGCAGCCCAAATAGAGGGGCCAAAGGGAAGAGGAGCCAGATGAGGAGCGGACAGGTGTGTGCACAGGTGTCAGCACGGAGGTGTGTGCACGGGTGTATACACATGAGCGTGCATGGGTGTGTGTGCATGGTTGTGTGTGCACGGGTGTGTGTGCACGGGTGTGTATGCACAGGTATGTGTTCATGGGTGTGTACGTGCACAGGTGTGTGTTCATGGGTGTGTACGTGCACAGGTGTGTGTTCATGGGTGTGTGCACAGGTGTGTATTCATGGGTGTGTACGTGCACAGGTGTGTGTTCATGGGTGTGTATGTGCACAGGTGTGTGTTCTTGAGTGTGTGCACAGGTGTGTGTTCATGGGGGTGTGTGCACAGGTGTGTGTGTGCACACATGCATCTGCCTATGTGTGCACACGTGTGTGTATGTGTGACAGAGAGAGGGATAAAGAGAAAGGAAGGGAGAGACAGACAGTAGGTGAGGGACAGGGGGACAGGCAGAAGGAGGAGAGAGGGGACAGTGAGGAGGACAGGGAGAAGTGTCCACCAGCAGGACCGGAGGGGCCTTTGCTAACGTCTCTGACACGTGTGGGATTGGGGGGGGTCTGGTCATTCTGGTGGCCTGCTGCGGGGTGCCGTCTGTTTGGGGGCTGCAGTGGGAGCCGCGGCCACGCGCCAGCTCCCGGCCACTGGGAGGGCCACCGCTGGGCCAGAGGAGGGGCTGGTGTGCGCGAGGGCTCCCCTGGGGTCCCAGAGATGCGCCCTGTCTGTCCTTTCTCCCTGCGCAGCTGTGCCTTTCTGGCCCTACCTGGTCCCCTTGGGGTCTCGTAACTCCGGGGTGTGAGCGCGGTCAGCGCCTGAGCCCTCCGCGTGCGCAGGCGCAGCTGAGTGGTCCTGCGCCCCGGCCTCGCGCTCCCTGCGCCCTGGCCCCATGCTCCGCATCCTCGTCCTTGTCCACGGGCCACTGGAGGACGCACAGACGGCCGCAGGGGAGTCAAGGCCGTGAAGTGCCTTCTGCTGGCCGTGCGCGCCCGGGCCGTGCTGACCTCTGACTCTTGTTCCAGGACAAGTCCCCGTGCGGGTGGCTCTTGGGTGGCTCTTGGACATCCTGCACTCTCGGGCTGAGGCTCAGGGAAGGGCAGTTGCACCACGGGGTGGCCGCCCTGGGCTTGGGGAGGGGTCCAGCAGCTGGGCTGGTCTCGCTGGGCAGCAGAGGGCGACCTGGGAGCAGCGGAGCCCCCTCTGCCTGGCAGGGCCCCCACACCCCACACCTCGGCGCCTCCCCCGCTTCCCGAGGCTGGTTCCTGTTGCTAGCCTGCTTCCTCCCTGGGGTGAGACGCTTTTCATTTTGGATCCCATGTGACTTCAGAAAGTGGAACTGGCCCAGGGTGCTTGGTCCTCAGGGGCCGGGAGACAGAAGGACAAATCTGCTCTTTCCCTGCTCCCTCGGGTGCCCCCCAGCCTGCGGCTTGCCCCCCACCCAGCCCAGGCAGGTGGGGAGCCCCAGCTTCAGCAGGAAGCCAGGGGACGGAGCGGGGAACCCACCCAGCCCAGGCAGGTGGGGAGCCCCAGCTTCAGCAGGAAGCCAGGGGACGGAGCGGGGAACCGGTGGTTTGTCAAAAGGCACTAACTTAAGTCCTGGGGAGGGGCTCAGAAGGGAAACCATCCTGGGGGGCTTTTGTGACCCTCCCTCTCGGCCACCCTACCTGGGTCCAGACCGCCCTGCCCTACCCTGCACTGCTCCCCGTCACTCAGAGAGCCTGGATCCCAGCCAGAGCCCACAGGGTCTTCAGGTGACCCTGACCCTCTGTGTTGTGGTCCTCTGCTTCTCTCTGCCTTGCTGATCCACTTCAGCCGCTCTGATGCCCCCTTGTCCCTCAGACACACCGGGCCCACGCTGCCCCAGGACCCCTGCACATGCTCCTCCTTCTACCTAGACCACTCTTCCCAGGTGCCCTTGGTCGACCTCCTAACGTCACTCAGCTCTTCGCTCAGACGTCCCCTTGTCTTCAAGGTGCACCTGACCACCCCATTTAGAGTCGCACCTCGGACGGCAAAGGCACTTTGAGCCCCCTCCCTGGTGGCCCTCTTCCCGCCTTCTCCAGATCTCACCGCTAAGCTCTGTGGTGAGATGTGCTTCTTCTGTTGGCCACTGGTCTGCGTGGCCCCCGGGTGCAGAGCCGGGAGCCTGGTGGACGCCTGGATGTCCCGCGGTGGGGGGAGCCACGCAGGTCGTGCCCCGCGTCTCCCGCTGCACACCCGGGAAACCGAGGCACAGAGAAGTTGAGGGACGAGCTCAGGTCCTGGCGGGGGCCCTGAGTCTCGAGGCCCGCCTCTGTGCGCCTTCCTCCTGACAACCCAGGGGCGCCGTGAACCCACCAGAGCAGTGCGCCAGCTGCAGACGGGACTGGCTGGTGGCTCAGAGGTGCCCCCAGAGAGCCCGGAGCCTCTGCTGCCAGGCCACTGGGCCCTGGGGTCGGGCCACTCAGAGCCCACAAAGGCCCCCGAGGCCTGGGAGCCACGGTCCTGGTCCTGAAGGAGCCCAGTGTGCTTCAGGGCGCGTCCATCAACCACAGGTGACACACCCGGAAGGGCGATCGGACGCCAGGGAAGGGAGAGCTGTGTGGCTGGGGAAAGGACCAGGCTGGAAGCAGGACCGTTCCCGGCCTCAGGTCGTGCTCTGCTGCAAACCCTGTGACCTTGGCCACATGACTGGGCCACTCTGAACCTCAGTCTCTTCATCTCTGAAATGGGAGTGCTATAGATGGGTAATGCTAAACCAACCCCAGACCACTCTCTAAGGAAGAGAAGAGCAAGGGGCCAGTGGTGTGAGCCGACAGCACTCTGCAGTCTCGTGGGACCCCAGGGGGTCTCTGGACTCCTGCCACTGACTGCACCTCAAGCAGGGAGTCCACGTGGCTGCAGGGAGTCTCAGCGAGGCGTGCTGACCAAGCTGGCCGGGTGGCCCGCACTGGCTCCCTGAGTCTCAGGCACCGCCCCGATTCCTGGGGGCCTCCGTTTTCCCGTCTGTAAATGG
Organism: Ictidomys tridecemlineatus; assembly: GCF_052094955.1. Lineage (NCBI taxonomy): Eukaryota > Metazoa > Chordata > Mammalia > Rodentia > Sciuridae > Ictidomys > Ictidomys tridecemlineatus. The sequence continues at coordinate 143,873,599 of NC_135486.1, forward strand.
AGGTGAGGACTGTCCACGGGTGGCTCTTCTGAGGGCCCAGGGACACCGTCCAGCTGTGTGTGCTGACTCAGTGGCCTCTGGGACAGCCCCCGAGGTGCCCGCAGCCCAGCCCCCCGGTCAGTCAGTGGACGGGGAGCCCTGTGCCCTCTGTGGCCTGCTCTCCCCAGGCCGAGGGACAGCCCAGCCAGAGTCCTTGGTGTCACGGTTGCCTGGACTCTGTAAACTGTTCTAGGATCCACAGGACACCAGCTCCGCTAGGATGGGCCTGGATTATTGGAAAGGAGGGACCACTCAGCCCTGCTGGACCCCTCCCTCGCCTCCCTTCCCCATGGGCCCTCGCGATGGCAGCCAGTGGCCAGCAGGAAGGTCTCCCTCCTGGGCTCCTGTGCCTGGAAGGAGGTGTGCTCCCAGGAGGACTCTGTCCCCTCCCCCCAGGCTGCCACCAACTCCGTGGACTCCCCACCTGGACCCGCAGGAGAAGCCTGGGAAGTGGCCCGTCCTCGGGGCTCCCTGCCTACCTGACCAGCCTGGTGTCTGCGGTCCCTCTCTGTTCCCTGTGGTCCTACCTGCAGCGGCTCACCTGGGCCCCTACTCCCCAAGGTAGCTGCCCACGCACCGCCCACCTGCGCCTGGCTCCAGGTTCCTGTGCCCCCTGCTCAGATGCACTGGCAGCCGACCCTTTAGAACCTCCATCTCCGTCCCACACAGCCACTCCCCAGATGTCGATGGCCACCCTGAACTCACCTAATCCCAGGTGTGTGTGCGCACGCGCGTGAGTAACAACTTAGGTGCCTGCCGCCTCACTTCCCTGTGTGCACCGCCGGGAGCCTGCGTTCCGACACCCCCCCCCCTATTGTCTGATTCGGACAGTTTGACCCTCTCCGTCCGCGTCCCTCCACGTACCAATCTCTGCTCTCCCCTTCCCCCTCTCTGCTTCGGGGTCATTGATTAAGCTCCGTCTGGGAAGCCCAGGGGTCCCCGCAGCGTCAGGCCAGGCACTTACCACCCACGCGGGGGGCCACGTCTGGAAGGTGAGGCTGCCTTCACCCTGGAATCCCACACGCCACCCAGAGGGGTGTGCTTTAAGGGCTCGGCTCTGTGACAGCTGCTCGGGTGCAACTCAAAAAGACTTTGTCCCCGACATTGTGGAGGCGGGGACTATACTTACAGGGTAGAGATTCCACCATTTATGGCCAAATAGTGTAACAAGTTTGTGAAAATAAACAAAGCAGCCGGCTTGGTGGTGCACGCCTGTCACCCCAGTGACTCGGAGGCCAAGGTAGGAGAATCCCAACTTCAAGGCCAGCCTCCTGACTGAGTGAGACCCTGTCTGCAAAATTAAAATAAAGTTAAAAAGGCTGGGGGTGTGGCTCAGTGGCAAAGCACCCCTGGGGTCGGTCCCCAGCACCACAAACGATGAAGGAGGAGAAGGAACCAGAGGAGGATGGGTAGGAGGAGGATGGGGAGGAGGAGGAGGAGGAGCAGGAGGAGGATGGGGAGGAGGAGGATGGGGAGGAGGAGGATGGAAGGATGAGGAGGAGGATGGGTAGGAGGAGGATGGGAGAAGGAGGAGTAGGAGCAGGAGGAGTAGGAGCAGGAGGAGGATGGGGAGGAGGAGGAGATGGAGCAGGAGGAGCAGGAGGAGGATGGGGAGGAGGAGGAGATGGAGGAGGAGGAGCAGGAGGAGGAGGAGGAGGATGGGGAGGAGGAGGAGAATGGGAAGGAGGAGGAGGATGGGAGGAGAAGGATGGGGAGGAGGAGGATGGGAGGAGGAGGAGGATGGGAGGAGGAGGAGGATGGGGAGGAGGAGGATGGGGAGGAGGAGGAGATGGAGGAGGAGGAGCAGGAGGAGGAGGAGGAGGATGGGGAGGAGGAGGAGAATGGGAAGGAGGAGGAGGATGGGAGGAGGAGGATGGGGAGGAGGAGGATGGGAGGAGGAGGATGGGGAGGAGGAGGATGGGAGGAGGAGGATGGGAGGAGGAGGAGGATGGGGAGGAGGAGGAGGATGGGGAGGAGGAGGAGGATGGGGAGGAGGAGGATGGGGAGGAGGAGCAGGAGGAGGAGGAGCAGGAGGAGGATGGGGAGGAGGAGGATGGAAGGATGAGGAGGAGGATGGGGAGGAGGAGGATGGGGAGGAGGAGGATGGAAGGATGAGGAGGAGGATGGGTAGGAGGAGGATGGGAGAAGGAGGAGTAGGAGCAGGAGGAGGATGGGGAGGAGGAGGAGATGGAGGAGGAGGAGCAGGAGGAGGAGGAGGAGGATGGGGAGGAGGAGGAGAATGGGAAGGAGGAGGAGGATGGGAGGAGGAGGATGGGGAGGAGGAGGATGGGAGGAGGAGGAGGATGGGGAGGAGGAGGAGGATGGGGAGGAGGAGGATGGGGAGGAGGAGGATGGGGAGGAGGAGGAGATGGAGGAGGAGGAGCAGGAGGAGGATGGGAGGAGGAGGAGGATAGGAGGAGGAGGATGGGGAGGAGGAGGATGGGGAGGAGGAGGAGATGGAGGAGGAGGAGCAGGAGGAGGATGGGAGGAGGAGGAGGATAGGAGGAGGAGGATGGGGAGGAGGAGGAGGAGGATGGGGAGGAGGATGGGGAGGAGGAGGTGGATGGGGAGGAGGATGGGGAAGAGGAGGAGGAGCAGGAGGAGGAGGAGGATGGGAGGAAGGCAGAGATCACTGTTAGCTGGGAGGGTGATAAAGGCTGGAACTGGACTTGAAGGAGAGCTGGCATTTGGGCCCACAGGGGGGCTCGGGGAGGCCAGGTGGACAGTGGTACAAAGACAGGGGACTGCGTTTCTGGACCGCTCCTCTTCACCGGGAGGATCCAGGGCCTCCCCATCTCTTCCTGGGACTCACTCGGCAGGGGACCCAGCAGGGCAACGTGGCCTGTTTCTGCGGCCAGTGCTGGTGGTATCCACCTGGTGACTCCTGGCTTGGCTGGAGCCCCCGAGCAAGGCCAGCTCCCACAGAGCTGCGGAGACCCAGCCCCTGGGAGAGGACTGGCCCCTGTCCAGCAGACCTGGGTCCTCCCACGGCAGGCTCCTGCTCAGACCCCTGAGTGGCCTCTGCTGTGTGTTCAGGGGACGTCAGCAGGAAGGCCCGCAGCTGCTTTGACAGAGGAGGCCTGGGCGGGCTCCGGGTCCGGCCCTCCACTCAGTCCTGGGAGCTGTCACTGGCCCCGAGCCCCCTTCGCGGCACCTCCTCCCCCCACTGCCCTCTGCTGAAACTCAGAGCCCCGGCTCCTGGCTGGGCCACGGCAGCGCAGGTCCCCTGGGTTCCCCCGGGGCCGTGGCTGACCGGCGGGAACCCTGTCCCTTCACGGATCTCGGTGAGTGTGGTTCTGGAGGGCCGGGGAGGAGGTAGGGACACCGGGTGGCAGAGGTCGGTCATCGAGGTTCTGCCCGCCCCGAGTGGCCTTGACGGGGGCTGGGTGTGGTGGGCAGGATCCAGGGCGGGGACAGCAGAGCGCGGGGCCTCTGCCCTGACCCCTTGTCCTGGAAGGAGATGGGTAGACCTCTTAGAATTTCTGCTTTCCCTGTATCTGGGGCTGGGGGTTTTGGTACCAAGGAGGCTTAACCACTGGGCCACATGCTCGGCCCCTTCTAAAAAAAGATGTCTTCTCAGCTGTAGTTGGACACAACACCTTCCTTTTACTTATTCTTTTATGTGGCGCTGAGGATCCGTCGCTGCGCCTCACACGTGCCAGGCGAGTGCTCCACCAGCCCCTGTTATTTATTTATTCTGATTTTGAAGCAGGGTCTTGCTAAGTCACTTAGGGCCTCACCAGGTTGATGAGGCTGGCCTTGAACTTGCGATCCTCCTGCCTCAGCCTCCTGAGGCGCCGGGGTTGCAGGCTGCGCTGCTCTTTTAGCCAAGCAAAGGCTCTGTTTCAAGTTGACTCTCCCCACCCCTCCGGGACTTCTGAGAGCAGGGACTGCTTCAAAGTGACACCACACCAAAGCAGGCATGACCCTCACGTCCCCTGCTGCGGGAAAGCCAGAGCTCAGAAGGGAAGCCAGGAGTGTCTCACACGTGCTAGTAGCAGAGCTCTTTCGGTAACGAGGCACCAGCCAGTAAGTCCCCGGCTCCCAGCCTTCATTCATTCCGGTCCTGGCCTCACAGCGAGTCCCTTTCTGCCAGCCTCCTACACTGTTGTATTTACTGGACGGTGCTTTCTCAAACCACTCGCGGTTTTCACTCATTTCCTTCCTCGCCTCTCTTTTTCTCTCAGACCAGCGATGGAACCCAGGGGTGCACTACATCCTCAGCCCTTTTTAAACTTTGTATTTTGAGATGGATCTTTGCTAAGTTGCTGAGGCTGGCCTCGAACTTGCGATCCTCCTGCCTCTGCCTCCAGAGTGGAGGCTGGAGGTTTGGCTCTGTGGAAAGCGGGAACCCTGATTTAGAAGAGGTGCTAGGAGCACATTAGCCCCGACTGAGGCTTTCTCCTTATGCATCAGGAGGAGGGCAGAGCCTTGAAGAGGTGCTCTCTGATCTGGCACCCGTCGGTGCCGCCCCAGCCGGTGGCCCGAGCCAGCCATATTGGGGTTAGCATCCTTTTGTGTGCAATCAGTGTTTTAGTCCAGTGTCTAGTATACAAAACAGGTGGGTGGACTGCTACTGACCTCCAGGGAAACCCGGGGCCACCTGGGTTGACAGGGGTTCAGACGTCAGCTGGACAGAAGCTCTGGGCTGGTCCTGCTGCCTCCTCTGGCCCCACCCTGCAGAAGATGGCAGACAGGGGACCCGTGGGGCGCTTTGTGAGAGGCGCCCCAGAACGTCAGAGCATTCGAGGTCCTGACAGACAACTTGCAACCTTCTGTGGTCACCCCAGGGTCCAAGAAGGAACTGAAATTAACATCAGAGGCCTGGGGTGGGCGTAAGGGAGCGTGGGCAAATTCGAGGGCATCCAGACACAGGAAATCTGACAGCTTGGGACGACCTTGCAGGGGAAGAGTTTCTGCTGGTCCCTTGCTTGCTTCCTTTGCATGCTATGGGTTAGGGTTGGCGGGCTCTGGGCTCCAGGCTCCCAGCTGTGCGGCGGGTGACAGGCTGGAGATGAGCCTGCCAGCTTCCGATGTGCACATCCCGGGACATCCCTGGGAGGACTGAGGCCCCGGGAAGTTCTGCCGGCCTCCTGGCTCTGCTTCTCACGCCATGCGTCGCCTGGCTCCGCACCTTGTAGGGTCCCACCTGCCGGAGTCCCAAGGTAAAGGGAAGGGGGTGGAGGATGCATCTTGATTTAGAACAGAGTCTCAGCTGGGTCTTCCGTCCCAGGCCCCAGGTGCGCGGAGATGCCGCTCTGAACTGTGGGCTGGGGGTGAGAGGGGGGCTCCGTGTCCCGCCGAGCAGCCTGTTGGCAGGAGGGAAGAGGACAGTACCCACGTCCTTCCTGAGGTGTGTCCTTGGCTCTCAGTCCTGCTGACCTGGCTGGCCAAGGCCACCCCAAGGTCCTCTCACTGCCAGGTCTGTCTTCAGGTAAACAGGAGACCTCTGCTGACTCCGCCCGTCCCTAGGGAAGCAGGAAAAGCAACTCTGCAGTCAGCTAGTCACCACAGCAGTGGCAGTGGCCAGCTGTAGAGCCCCGGGCACCTGGGACAGCTGCTGCCCTGTCCCCCGTTTCCAAATGGCGGCTTTCAGAAGTGGGGGACAGGGGACAGCGGGTGAGAAGAGACAGCAGAGACCTGGCACAGCCCTGAGGCTCACAGGGGCGTGACACCTAGCTGTGCTGTCGGCTGGTGGGGTGTGAACTTGAACTGGCTGCTAAACTGAGTCTCAGTTTTCCTCACCTCGGAGGTGGGCTAAGGGGACAGCCCAGAGGATGGGGTGGTGGAAAGGGATCCGGGGGTCTCGCCCGGTGCCCAGTAGCTTATACCATAAGATGAGTGTGACAGAATGGGCCTGGCTGATGTGGGTTAAGAGGGGTGGGACCCCTTTTCTCAGGCTCCCCTAAGACATATGGTTTGCTCTGAACCCAGAGATCGGGGACAAGCTTCCCAGTTCTGTCAGAAGCCACTGAAGGTCATCTTGACCCACTCCCTCAATTCCAGATGAGGAACCGGCAGCCTGGGGAGGGGAAGTGGTTCCCCCCAGGTCTCATGCCGGGCAGAGCAGGAGTCCAGGCCCTGTGGAGGAGGACGGGACTTTCGCCGCTGGGCACAGGGTTGCCAGAGCCAGGTTTCCGCACAGTGAAGGTCCAGGGCTGGGTTCTTCGTCCCAAGGGCATGGGGCAGGAGGAGTGAGCCCTCCCTGCAGTGGGTCTTGGGTGTGCCGGACTGAAGGGTGGTTTGCCACCGTCATGGTTGGGCTGAGCTGGAGAGAAACAGAGTCGACCAGAGGTGGGGATGGGCTCCCTGCATGCCCGGGGCTTGCAGATCACCTGGCTCCCCACCTGAGACCCAGGCCCTCTCCCCAGGAGGGGCTGGTCATTTCCAGGAGCTGGCTGGAGGCAGGACCTGGGGGACTGCAAGTCGGAGTGTCCTGAGGATGCTTCTCCTAAAGCACGTGGGCGCCGCAGGGGAGGCAGCCACGGCGGTTTGGTCTAAGCCCCATGGTGCAAAGAGAAAGTGAAAGGGGGAAAGACCTGTGCAGGGAGGGAGGTGGGGTGCCCAGCCTACCGCGCCCCAGTCTCCCGCAGCCCCAGAGCTGGCGGGAGGGAGAGGCCACCAGCAGCATGCAGGAGCCCGGGAACGGCGGTAGGTGACTAGGCTCTCCTTCTGCAGTCCCTAAAATTGGGCGAGGAGTAGAGGGTCCAAGGCCAGCAGCTACTTGCCCAAGGTCACACGGCCAGGCTGGGCGGAGGGGAAGGGGACGTGCATAAAGTAGATTCGGGAAACCCCTCGGCGGCTGGAGATTCCTCGCCAGAACCGGGAGCAGGGGACGGGGCTTGGCTGCGAACCCCGAGCAGGGCCGAGGGGAGGGAGCGCGGCGGGAGCCAGGAGGCCGGGATGTCACCTGGCGCGGGAGCGGGCGCACCGTGCCCTTGGCGTCTGGGCGCGCCCTGGATCCCGCAGAGCGGCCAGTGCGCAGGGGGGGACGCGGGACCCGGTCCAGGCTGCCCCTCGCTGGCCTCAGCTTGCTGTGGGGTCATGTTACCCCGCTGACAGGGACGCGCTAGGGGTGGGCTCCGAGGCCAGAGGACTGCGCAGAGCTTCACCTCTTTGGCCCCGTCGGGTTCTTCGTCAGCCTTCGGCTTCTCCAAGCCCAAGAGCGAGAAGCGCCCCTCCTCCATCTCCCTGGGGAGGGGTATTTTCTCAGATGTCCGAGCGCGGCCGAACACAGACGGGGACTTCCCGCCAAGTCAGGGACGCCCGGTTCCAATGCGGGGACACGGTGGGCTGCTAGTGTCCCCTCTCTGGTGAGCCTGGGGTGGGAAGAAGGGCTGTGGGACTTAGGCCAGGCATTCTGACTTCGGGGACCCCAGGAACACTCTTAACCCTTCGGGACCCCTGGCGACTCTCCCGGAGCGAGGCGGAGGTGAACGGTGGGGGGAGCCCCGCCCCGGCCCCGCCCCGCCCCAGACCCCGCCCCAGGCCCCGCCCCAGGCCCCGCCCAAGCTCCGCCCCGGCCCCGCCCCGGGCTCCATTGGCACGGCCTGGAGGGTGCTGGGCGCGCCCCAGGTAGCCCACTACGGGCGATCCCCGCGGTCCTCCTCTGCGGGGAGGGTGACTTGTGGGGAGGTCGGTGGTTTCCGCTGTTGTGCGGAGGGTCACAGCCTGCAGTTAGGTCTGAACCGAGGTCTCCTGAGAGCTCAGTCCAGTGCCGGGCCAGAGGGAGAGAGCTCCTGTCCACGGGGGACCTGTGGACACGGCAGAGTCCAGCCGAGGGCAGGCCTCAAGAGCGCAGCACCTGGGCCCCTGGACAAGTACTGTCCGGAGGTTGCCCCGCCGGGGCCCTGGGGCAATCGGGAGTGGCCGAGGGAGGGGAGAAGCTTCTACACTTGGTCCTCAGACTCAGTCACCCTGGCGACAGGTGGCTTCCCTCTCCACGTTGTTATGCTCCAATTCAGGACCCCCAAAGACCACCAGAGACCAAGATCGATGTAAGCAGCAAAGAGGTGTTGATTGCGAGCTAGCTCGGTCCTCCGTGCACACACAGCTACTGGTGACTCTGGTGGCCCCGAGCCCAGGGTTTGCAGCAGTTTTATACACTCTTTGGAGAAGGCAGGGACCCCCACATGGATCATAGCATCTCTTAGCAAATCATCACACACCGTGGGAAAATCAAATAACAACTCTAAAACATGATTAGCACATTCACTGGCGGGAACAGGTTGGGTAGGGGGGATTGGTTACTACAAGAGGGGGATTCATTTGAACTGATTGGTTTAAGCCAAGAGGGGTGTTCCTGCTGAACTATGTGGTTTCCCAACACCATAAAGTACTGGGAGGGTCATCTGGCATCCCAGGTGTTTCCCTGTCTCATGCTGATTGGTGGCTGCTAGGGGGCTGCTATGGGTCCCCACCTAGCCTGACTGAGTCAGGGACACCTGGCGCCGAAGACCTCTCCTGTTATTTGTAGGTAAACAACTTAGCAGGGTGGGAATGTGCCTAGGAGTGCTCTGTGGGTCTTTCCAAGGACAAAGGTCATGCCCCTTCCTTGGACAGGCTTTGCTCTGAGGTAGAGGCTGGTTTTCCCAGGGCTCACCTGCAGAAATCAGGAGAGCTTTCCAGATGGCTGCGTGACGTGTGGACAGAGGCCCACAAGAGAAAATCGTTGAGAAAATGCAGAGGACGTCATGGGCAGGAGGGGGCTTCCAAAGCCTGGTCCTCGAGGAGGGGGACATGGGCAGTTTAGCTGTGGGCACCCTCCCAGGCCTCCAGCACGTGCTCAGGTTCCTTTTTAACTCGCCATGGGGAAGCTGGCATGATTTGGATGACATTGTTGTAAATGCAAGTGACATTGTTGCTGTTTCCATTTGAGGTAGCAGATCGTTTCTTTTTGCAGAGTTGGGGGAAGGACTGGCCACTGTAGCCATTTCAGGCGCAGGATCCCGGCAGTCCTCCAGGCGCCCAGCTGTGCGACCTGACTACTTCTCCACGGTCCCAGCTGAAACTGTCCCCTGAAGCAGCGCCTCTGCCTCCCCACTCCCCGGACCGGTGGCTCCTCTTGTCCTTTCTGCTTCTGTGTCCTCTAGGCTTGTCCGGCCGTGGGTCACCAGGGTGTGTCTCTGTTCCCTGCTTCTTTCCCTTACCATCCTGACTCTATCTTTGAGCCAGGGCCTGCCCCAGAGCCAGGGAAGAGAAACTTTCAGGAAGGAAACCAGAAGAATTCAGGGAGTGTCACGTCGGGTTGAAGAGTTTCTGGTTGAGCACAAGTGGGCGGGATGAGGGGTCTGGGAGGTTCAGTGGGAGGGGCAGGCCTGTGGACTCCCTGGTGGTGGGCGTGGCCGGTGGAACTCAGGCCACCTTGGAAATGCACTGTCCCTGAGGCTCAGAATCACCACAGGCAAGAGGCGGGTGGAACCTCCGGCCAGCCCACAGCCGCCCTGGCTCAGGACTGGAACCTGGGGCGAGGCTGGGCAACGGCAGCTCAGGCTCCTCCTTCCTCTCCCTGCCCCTGGGCTGGGTCCAGGAGAAACCTGCTGCCCCCCTTTCCAGGTGGAGGCAGCACCGTGGGGAGGGCTCTCTGGGCCGCCTGTGTTCTGGACGAGGGTAGGAGTGCTCCTCGCTCCCCGGGGCCCATGGAGCTGTCCCCTCCCTCAGCGGGGACCTTGGCTCCTCACCCCCAGCAGCAGCCATCCACAGGCTCCTGCAGAGTCCAGAGCCTCCTCATCTGGGTTCCAAGGTTTTCCAAGTCGCTGGGAGGGGGGTGTCCTCAATGAGTGCCCAAAGAAGGGGGCGTGGGTGTTGTTTTGTGGTGGTTTAGATGATTTCAGCTTGCTCTCGGCACACACATGCACACGCGCACACACACGCGTGCACACGTGCACACACACACGTGCGTGCACACACTCACCACGCTCCATGGCCTCCGTGGGCTGCCCACTGGTCCTCAGGCTGAGTGGAGGCCAGTTTATTTAGAATACAGGATGCTGAGGACCAGAGAGAGGAAGGGACTTGCCCAGGGTCACACAGCCTGTCGGAGGCAGAGCCAGGCCCAGCTGTCAGGCCTTGGGATTCCCGAGGTGACCCCCGCACACACACCCAGGCCACTGTGGAAGGCCCCTGCCGTGGAGAGGGGCTGGGATCCGGCCAGAGCCTGCAGCCTACCTCCAGCTATCCTGGCTCCCTGCTTCAGGGTCACTTCGTCCCGCACATTCTCTGGGCCCAGGTCCAGCAGGGCTGGGGAGGCGGGATCGGCCACCAGCTGGCCCGATGGGGCGACTCTGGGCACTGACCACCTTCAGCCTGAGCCGGCACAGAGCGGGAGGCACCCCAGGGCCCTCTTGGGCACTTCCTGCTGTGTCCCTGGCAGAACGGCCAGGCCAGGTCAGGGGCTCAGGGCAGCACCTGCACGGCCCTCCCTCCTGTCCTCCTGATGCCGGGGCCACACAGGGAGGAGCCTGACCCCAGCTCCTTCCCCCACGGTCCTTCTAGCCATCGCCTAGCAGCCAGGCCAAGCTAGAAGGGACTTCAGAGGGTCTCCGAGCGAGGGCTGCCAACCTGTGTCAAAGGGGCCACAAGTGGGTGAGATTCGGCAGGAGGCCATCGGGGACAGGGGACCACGGGCAGCAATCAGTTCTATGCTCCGCATTGAGTGGTGACGATTCTCTCTCTCTCTCTCTCTCTCTCACACACACACACACACACACACACACGCACACACACGCACACACGCACACGCACGCGCACACACACACACGCACACACACGCACACACATGCACACAGACACGCACACACACCGGTGTTGCCACAGGCCCGAGTTCCCCTCCATCTCTCATGACCTCCCCAAGACCCAGCAGGAAGTGAAAGTCTCGAGTGAAACCAGCAGTTTTCGCGGTCTCCTCCTGCCCTGGACGCCCACGCTGGGCTGGCAGAGCTCTGGCCAGACGGTGGGGGCTTCCTCCCTGGGGATGGCCTCTGCCTCCCTCTGTGGATGGCCAAGCCCAGCATCTTGTCGTCACTCCCCAGAGGACCGTGGGCTCTGGGGCACAGACATCCTACAGAGCAGCAAGAGCACAGGTTGTTCCTTAAAGATAATGGTCATCCCATCTTTGTGACGGCCTCTTACGTCATTTAATTCTGTGTTTGAGATGGGGTCTCGCTGATTGCTGGGGCTGGCCTCCAACTTATGATCCTCCTGCCTCGGCCTCCCGAGGAGCTGAGGTCACAGGTGTGTGCTACCGCGCCTGCTTACTTCTGTCTTTTTCTTTTAAACTTGAGAAGACTTTGCCTCTGGGGCTGGCTGGCTGCACCGTGCAGTCCTAATGCGCCAGTCCTGGGTCCAGGCGGCTCGCTCTGCCCTCTCTGGGCACCTGGTCCAACACAGTCGAGGACGGTCCTTTTCTTTGTGTGTATCTCTGTGTAACGTGCGCTGCCTTCTGGGGTGCGTCTGGGCCCTCGCACCCTGGAGTTGGGCGATGCCAGCTCCCGGTCCCCTGCTGGGAAGATCTGGGTCTTGGCTTCTGATCCTCCGTCGCCTCCCTGGAGGGCAGAGCTACTTCCACCTCTGCACCCCCCCAGCAGGGGACAGAAGGTGGCCTCAACTCCTGTCACTGCACATCACCCCCAGTCCGCATCTTCGGCTGGTTCCTGTCGCGGCGTTGTTGTGGGGCACCGGGGATCAGCGTGTCCTGGCGTTTCAGTGGTGCCACGGTGTTCTGGGGGCAGCGTCACCGATCTGTGTTCCCGGCATGTTTTCTGTGCGTGATAGACACCTGGTACTTCCGGGCTCTCTAGATTTTGTCATTTGTACGGTGTCAGGAGTCACCTGTGTGAGTTTGGGGCACACGTCTTAGTGCCACTTACCCTATCACTGAGGCAATCATGGCAGCCCTCTGCAGTGAGTGCTGTGCCGTCCAAAGGCAGAGCTCAGAGAGGCTGAGTCACTTACACAAGGTCACACAGTGTGATTGGACATTCCCACCGGAGCCCACGCTAGTAACCATCCTGTCGTGTGTTTTATCTCCTTCTAGGACATCAGCCT
>NC_135486.1:144190682-144315496 GCF_052094955.1 Ictidomys tridecemlineatus
GTTCTGCTCCCCAGGACGGCAGCAGTGTCTGAAGATGGACCGTCACCACGTCAGGAGGGTGCGCCTGGCGTCTCCTGGGTGGAAGACAGGCAGCATCTCATTAAGGGGTTCTTCTTCCTGCCCCGGATGGTCCAAGCCACCCTAAAACTGACCGTCTCAAATAGTGAGTAAATAACAAAGCACAAACACTCAGAAATCCGTTTGCAGAAAAGCAGCCCCGGATACGTCTACTCCCCACGGAGCTGGAACTGGACAACGGCCAGCGGCTCCTCGGGTGGTTTACTCATAGGAGTCCGTCAAAGGAGGGATGAGGCTTCCAGGCCTGCGTCCTGCGGTGGGATGTCTTTGATGAATTGCAGTCAGCAGGTTGATTGGCATCTTGGCAGGGCACCCCCGACTCAGGTGCTGTGTGGGCCCCGCAGAGCAGGATAGAGATCCACATGGTCACTGGGCAATTGGTCAAAGGAAATGCCCACTGGTCATTCCCAGACACTAGATGTCTATCCACGAGGCTTCCGTGTGCGGTGACCCACAGGCAACCCACGGACAGCTCCTGAAACCCGGGACACACAGCCCCCTCCCACAAAAGACTGTCCACCCCAAAATGTCAACAGGGTCAGGTTGAGAAACCCTGGACCCAGGGCAACGACCAGCCATGCACAGCTCACAGGTGTGTTTTAAAACTTGTAAATTAATATGCCCAGAAGTTAATCATTTCTTAGTGCTTTTTAGATTATTTAGAGGTTTTTACACTAGTGCTTTTACATCTTTTACTTAGATTATTTTCTGAGTGTTTTTTTTTAAATTTTTTCCTTATTTTAGATTTTCCTGTTCGTAAGTGTCCTGCAATGAGTGTGCATTTCTTTGTGAAAAAAAAATGTGGCAATATACTTATTAACTTTTATTAAAATGTAATAAAATAAAAACATAACAAACATAGTCCGGTGCAACGGCATAAACCTGTAATGCCAGCAACCTGGGAAGCCCAGGCAGGAAGGAGGACGGCAAATCCCCAGTCAGCCTCAGCAACTCAGTGAAACATTGTCTCAAAATAAAAAATAAAAAAGGGCTGGGGTGTACTTCAGCGGTAGGGCACCTCCCCTTCAATCCCAGGATGGACAGACGGAGGACTGGCTGTCCCTGTCCCCTCTCCCAGCCCTAACTTCTGTTTGAACTTGTTTTTCGGTGCACACACAGTAACTGTAGGACTGGATCCACGCACACTCTGTGCACTGCGCAAGTCAGGGAGCGGGTCCCATCCGCGCCCCTTACATTTAACGTTCCCATTTGTCCTTCGTGGCAGCCGCGCGGGCCGCTCCTGCGCCCCAGGGTTCCCCACTGCGCAGCGCTGAGCTGTGCCGGGCCACGTAGAGGTGGCCCCCTCGGCGCCCCGCACGCCGCGCGGCCCACCTGCAGCCGCGCCGCCTCCGCGTCCTCCGGCCCCTTCGCTCCGTGTTGGGGGCGGCTCCTTGGCGGACGCATGCGCACTCCTGCTGGCCCGCGGCCCCGCCTCCCGAGGCTGGCCATTGGTCGGCCTCGCCGGCGTGCTCCTGATTGGTGGCCTCGGGCCAGGTCTCGCTGTCGATCAAAGTTGGCGGGAAAACGGCCGCGGCGCGGAATGGCGGCGGCTGCGGACGCGGGCGGTAGCCCGGGGGCCGTGCGGCTGCCGCCGTCGCCGCCGTTCAAGGTGCTGGCGGAGCAGCTGCGGCGCGACGCGGAGGGCGGGCCCGGCGCCTGGCGGCTGTCCCGGGAGGCGGGCCGCAGGCCGCTGGAGCTGGCGGCCGTGTGGATGCAGGGCACCGTGGTGGCGGCCGGCGGCGACGGGGCGCGGCTGCGGGACCCGAGCGGGGCCTTCTCGGTGCGCGGCCTGGAGCGGGTGCCGCGCGGGCGGCCCTGCCTCGTCCCAGGTAACCTCGCGTCCTCGCCGAGGGCGGCCCCAGGCCCGCGGCCGGCCTTGTCCCCGGTCACCCGGCTTCCCGTCCCGGTCCCGCCTCTCCCAGCTTTTCCGAGTTCTCTGAAATGGGGTCTGGCCGCGTTGTCCAGGCTGGCCTCAAACTCCTGGGCTCCAGCGAGCCTCCGGCCGCAGCCTCCCAGGAGCGGGGCTGGGAGGGAGCCCAGGTCTTCCACGTGCCGGGCCAGCGCACTGCCCTGAGCGGCCCTGCGGCCCTCCTGGGCGGCCCTGCAGCCCTCCCGGGCGGTCCAGCAGCCCTGCGGCCCTCCAGCCCTCCTGAGCGAGCAGCCCTGCAGCCCTCCTGAGCGAGCGGCCCTGCAGCCCTCCTGAGCTGCCCTGCAGCCCTCCTGAGCGGGCGGCCCTGCGGCCCTCCTGGGCGAGCGGCCCTGCAGCCCTCCTGGGCGGTCCAGCGGCCCTCCTGAGCTGCCCTGCAGCCCTCCTGGGCGAGCGGCCCTCCAGCCCTCCTGAGCTGCCCTGCAGCCCTCCTGAGCTGCCCTGCAGCCCTCCTGGGCGAGCGGCCCTGCAGCCCTCCCGGGCGCCCTGCGGCCCTCCTGAGCTCAGCCAAGAGTAGCAGCAGCTGGGCACGTTTTTAAAAATCAGGTCCCAGGGCCACCCAGGCCCTCCTCCTGAGCTCCCTGGGGAAGGACCCCGGCTGCTGTATTTGTCACCAGCTGCCTCCGCCCGGTGACTTCACGTCTTCCCCATCAAGCCTTGGGAGATGCTGTCCTGGGAAATGCCTGCGTTCTTCCAAAATGTTGGGGTTCAGACCTGAGCTGGCATCAGACTCCCCGCACCTTGGGGCTGTCCCTGCCCCTTGGGGCTGTCCCTGCCCCAGGGTGTCAGGAGTCCAGGTGGGACTGGAATGTGCACTTCTGATCAGCTCTCAGGAAGTGCCATGCCCCTGGCTCTGCCGAGGTGGAGACCATGGTGGAGATCAGGCAGGCTGGAGCTCTGTGGTTCTGACGGCTCCTCCCTAGCCTCTGGCCCAGTGCCTGACACGTGGGTGCTCAAGAGCCACTTGTTCACAGGTGACAGGCACGGGCACCCAGGATCTCATCTCACTCCTTTCCTGGGAAGTCAGCTAACCCTCGTCCGCGGGGCCATTCAGGGTGCCGGCTGCGATGGAGACCAGGCCTCCAGGCCTCCCGGGGAGACAGCCTGGGAGCATCCTTGATCCTGGTGGAACTACCATGTGGTCTTGGAAGGCTTGTGTCGGGGGTGTGTGAGCTCTCAGTGTTGGCAGTTTGAACACTGTAGGCCTCTGTGGCTCCTGCCCCTGTGAAATCCGGCTGGGCTCTCCATCTCTGGCCCTTCCTGCTGGCCCAGTCTTGCTTTCTAGCTCGGGGCAGGGTGGGGCAGTGGTCAGTGCGCGGCTCAGGGAGGGTCTGACAGTTGGGCTGAATTCCTAGCCACATTCTTCCCCTCTGAGAATGCTTTTGCTCTTTCTGGACTTTTCCACCCTCTGTGAAAAGGAGCTAGTCATTCCTTCCTGCTCTGTGGATTCAGTAGGTGGACATGACCTTAGCTCAGCTCCCGCACACCGGGGTGGGGTGGAAGGTTGACTCAGTATGCTTGCTCTTGGCCGCAGCCTTAGTCCAGCCCGGGACTGGCAGACCACAGGCGATGCCTCTTTTCATAGGACCTGTGAACTTACAGCTTTGTTTTCTATTTTTATTTATCTTTTTTTTTTTTTTTTTTTACTTTTTAAAAAATTTTACAGTTGTAGATGGACAGCATGCCCTTATTTATTTTTGTCTGAGGTGCTGAGGATCAAACCCAGTGCCTCACAAGTGGCAAGTGCTCTGCCGCTGAGCCGCAACCCAGCCCTGTCTTTTTACTTTTGAGATGGGCTCTTGCTGTTTTGCCCAGGCCAGTCTTGAACTCTTGGACTTGAGGAATCCTCCCGCCTCAGCCTCCCGAGCGCTAAGCCTGCAGGCGCATGCCACCATGCTGGTTTGGTTTACACATTTTTAAATGGCTGGAAAAAAATCATGGCTTGTGCTGGGCACAGTGGCGCAGACCTGTCATCCCACTGGCTTGGGAGGCTGAGGCAGGAGGATGTGAATTAAAAGCCTCAGCAGCAGCAAGCTGTTAAGCACCTCGGGGAGACCCTGTCTCTAAATAAAATACAAAATGGGCTGGGATGGGGCTCAGAGGTCGAGTGCCCACGAGTTCAAAACAAAAAATCATGGCATGTACGCGGTGTATGACAGCCGAATGTCAGAGTGTCCCTCGGTGGGGTTTATTGAAGCACTTGTGACTCGGGAAGGCCAGGGCTGCTGTCCTAGGTCACTAAGCAGCGAGGAGCCTGGTAGGGCCTGCCAGGCCTGAGGTCCACCGCCCGGCCCTTTGCAGAACACGTTGGCAGCCCGTGGCCTGGGTCTCTGAATGTGGTCCATGCTGCCTGGTGTCGGCCTCCGCACCCCCACCCTGCACATTCTGCTCCCAGCCCTGGCATAGCCTGGCGCCCAGTAGGTGCCTTAGTGTTTGAGCTGGGCACCTCTGAGCCTGAGTGGCTCACCCGCTGGCCTGAATGCCTCTTGCCAATTAGTGCCAAGCGCTGCTTCACGGTGGGGGTCACTGCCTGCGGGGGCGGGGGGCGGGGCCACTCCACACAGTGCTCCGCTGTGGGCCTGGGGGGGGGCAGCGTCCTTCAGCGTTTAGAGGTGCTGATGGCGTCTGCCTGTGGGGCTCTGGGGACTGTGGAGTTGGTGTCTGGGTCCCCACACCAGGAGGGAGCACGCACCACCGTGGGCTGGCCTCAGAAGCCGCCAGCTGTGTGGACCCGCCCTCCTGGATCGCTTGGGACTCAGGACCCTGCACCCTGGACTCTGGTTGTCAGAAAGTCACCCTGGGTCTGTGCAGGGGCAGGAGATGGTCAGGCCCCCTCCACTGGCGTGCAAAGGCCCTGTGGGCAGCAGTGGAGGGCAGGGGGTCCCCCGATGAGCCTGGTGGCTGTGGAAGGCCTGCTAGGTGGCCTGGAGACTCCCTGCGCGGGGCTGTTGCTCCTGGCTTCGTCCCTCAGCAAGATCAGGAGCGGAGGATGAGGGCCCCTCGCTGCTCTCGGGTCTGTCAGTGTGCAGCTGGGCTGAGGGACACTCACCTGGATGGCCACCCGGGTCCTGTGGTGGCACGGCTTCTAGCAGGCTGCAGCCACTGAAGGTGCCAAGGTGGGAGGGATGAGAGCTGACCCCGGGAGGGTCACCCCT
Organism: Ictidomys tridecemlineatus; assembly: GCF_052094955.1. NCBI lineage: Eukaryota > Metazoa > Chordata > Mammalia > Rodentia > Sciuridae > Ictidomys > Ictidomys tridecemlineatus. The sequence goes on from NC_135486.1 coordinate 144,195,843, forward strand.
GGGGAAGCGGAGGGCGCGGCTGGGATGACCACCACTGGTTTGCCACGGTCTGCCTTTCAGCCCGTCCCCCTAGCCGCGGGCACCTGCCCGGCAGGTCTGGTGGCCTCTCCGGTCTTCAGGCCTGTTTCTGAGGGTCCCGTCTCTGCCGGCTCTTGGGGTCATCCTGCAGGGTTTTAAATGAGCATCCTGTCACCCAGGACCCAGCTGGAGTCTGGAGATGAGGCGGGAACCCGAGCGCCTGCCAGCAGTGAGCAGGGCCAGGGTGGCCGGGCTGGCTGCCTGCAGGCGGCCTGGGTGGGGGCTGGTGGGGGTGGCAGTGCGCCCACCCTGCCTGCTGGGTTTGGGGATCTTCTTGACACCGTCGCGTTCTGTGTGGTTCATGACCAGACTTCTTCCCCCAGGAGTGGAAGAGGGCACGGCTGGTGTCGTTAGGTGTCCGGTGGCCGCTGCCCTGTGTTGCCATGTGTGCCCTGCTTGGGGGGCAGCTGGAGCAGCAGCAGCCTGGGACGTGCTTGTGACACTGCCCAACCCCTGGCAGCATCCAGGGGAATTGGAGTCTCCTTTTAGCTTTGGGGAGGGGCTCTGCAGAGTCCGGTCACAGGTCTGCGGCTGCCCTCTGGCATCCGTCAAGAGCAAGACTTGGAGGAAAGCTGGGTTTTCTGCCACTGCCTTGGGGCAGTCTGTCCGACCCGACTCCCCCTGGAGTGAGTCCTTCCCTTCCCGCAGCAGGACGCCCCTGTGCCTGACAACTGCGTCCCGTGGAGCTCAGTGGTGTACACGCGTGTCTCCTGGTGACTCCGACGCGCTCCTCGGGGTTCTGTGGTTTTCTTGTGGGTGGTGCTGGGGATGGAGCCCAGGTCTGGGGGACGGTCTGCGTGGGCTGCCTCCCCTTTCTAACGTGGGCGCCTTCTCTCCCAGGGAAGTACGTGATGGTGATGGGCGTGGTGCAGGCCTGCAGCCCTGAGCCCTGCCTTCAGGCCGTCAAGATGACGGACCTCTCCGAGAATCCCCTCCACGAACGCATGTGGGCACTGGAGGTGGAAGACCTGCACCGCAGCATTCCTTAGGCGCCTGGTGGCCTCCGTCCAGTGACCTCCGCGTGCTGAAAAACGTCCGCTGTTCCGTGATTTCAGCTCTGACTGGCGACCTTCCTGACGACCTTGATGCGGTGCTTCTACCCCCCTCAGGAGTTCCTTGGGGATGCTGCTTTTGTGGACTCCGTGGGCGGGAACTGGAAATGCCCGGTTCCTGGCCTCTGCTGTAGGACTGGGTTTGCTGAGGAAAAGCTCGTGCGGGCTCTTTTTCTTTTTTTGTGTGAATCTCTCTCTGAAGCACCTCGTGATCTCGTGTTGCATTTCCAAGTTCTGCAAGTGAGGACACTGCTCGTGACTGCTGGCCCCTCTGTTATGATGCAGAACTTGAGTCTAGTCGTTGCCCATGTGACCAGAGTGTGGAAATGAGCAGGAAAACAGACTGAGGGAGGAGGACGCTGCGGCCCCTGTCTCTCCGCTGACAGCTCCGCGTCCAGTGACCTCTGTGTCCAGTGTGCGAGTCCAGTGCATCTTGTCTCCTTGCAGTGCTGGGAGGGAGCCCAGGGCCTGGCGCATGCTCAGCAGCTGCTCTGCACGGACCACGCCCCAGCCCTGAAAGGCCCTCGGAGCCCAGCTCTCCTCCTGCTGCGGGCACAGCGCAGACGTTTTGGCTGGTCTCCCTCAGGAGTGGAAGGTACTTCCGTCCTCCTCCACTTGGAAATGCTGCGCTATTGTCTGGATTTCCCACTGAAACTAAAGAACCAAGACGAGAACAGCTCACAGACTCCACCAAGCGGGAGCTTCGCCCTGGGGCACAGCGAGGGCAGCCTGGGCTTAGAGGGCGTCTTTGGTAGGAAGGACTCTGTCGGGACCTACTGCGTGTGGGGCTCTGCTCCCTGCCAGGCCCGCAGGCGTCTGGAGCGTGAATGCCACGCAGCCAGCTGTGTGCAGGGCCATCGACTTCCACCACTAATAAATCCTGTGTGCCACGTGTGTTTTAAATAACTGTGTGTAAAGCAGCTGGGCGGCTGAACAGTGGAGCAGAGAGAGCAGCGTTCTCCGTGACGAGCACCCGCCACTGGTCTGGTCAGTTGCTGATGGCCGAGTCCCTGTCTGCATTGGGTTCCCTCAGGTACCTTCTTTGGGTCTCACCCTAAACTCTGGGCTCCTGGGTCCCTCCCGTGTCTCCACTGCCGACGAGGCTCCTCCCGGGTCTGTCCGTCCCCTTCCCCAGGCTGTCGCTTGGTGGGCCGCGCGGTCAGTGGTTTTCAGGCCGCTCTCCTGCCACACGCAGTTAGGCTCCCTCCAGGTCTCTGCAGCTGGCAGCGTGAGGGGTACCGCTTGTTTGTCCGTCCACGGGTGGAGGGACGTGGTGTTGGACTCCATCCTGGACAGTCATGAACGGAGCTGCTGAGCGGGTTTCTCTGCTCGTGGAGGTGGACACCCAGGAGCTCAGTCCTGGGCCACAAGGCGAGTCTCTGGCTGCCTTGTGAGAAACTTCCAGACTCTTCCCAGTAGGGTGTCACCCGCATTCCCACCAGCACCAAGCCAGCGTCCCCTGGCCTCATCCTCACCAGCATTTTCTTTTCTTTTTAAAGACTTTTCAGATGGACACACACCTTTACTGTATTATTTTTTGTGTTGCTGGGGGTCACCCCAGCGCTCTGCACCGAGCCCCAGCCCTTAGCGACAGTGAGTTGGCTGTTGTTTTATTACTCATCTGGGTTTGTTGACTGCCTGGAGCTGCTGCTCAGCCGGCTGGGGCTCACACTGTGGGCTTTCCAATCGGTATCGCTGTATTTAATGGGAGCGCTGCAGCTCCATCGATCTGAACTGAGCCTTCATCTATGCTGAACCTTTTGGAGGGTGTGAGCAAGTTACCTAACCTCTCTGTACTTCAGTTTCCTTTGTAAAACAAAAATCCCTGTCAGCTTGCAGCACTGTCCTAAGGAATAACCGTGTGTGTAAGTCACCTTTATATAGTAGTACTCAGTATACAGTAGGCGCTAAATCACTGTTGCTGCCAGCACCAATAAGTGTTTGCTTACATTCATCAGGTGACTGTAAGATATATGAGCATTTTTTTTTTAGATTTTACAACATGTTTTCTAATGACTTTATTATTTTACGTGCTGCTGAGGATCGCACCCAGTGCCTCACGTGTGCAAGGCAGGTGCTCTGCCACCCAGCCCCAGCCCCAGCCATGTGTGTGCATTTTTAAAAAGAAACTTCTAGATCTACAGAAAAATTGCAAAAATAGTACAGAGTTTCCATATCTCTGCATCTAGCTTTCCTCTCCCTAACATCTCATTAAGGGTGGCACATCATCACAATTAATGACGGGCTGACGTGCTTTCAGTCTTCAGGACGTAGTTCATTCAGATTTCTTCCCTAACACTTTACTCTGTTTTTGGTTCCAGGGATTGAACCTGGGGAACCTGACCACTCAGCCGCCTCCCAGCCCCCTCTTTCTTTCTCTATATATATCTTATCGACAGACGGGTCTCACTGGGCTGCTTAGCACCCAAGCTCTGCATCCTCCTGCCTCCGCGTTCCCAGAGCCCCACCAGGACACACGTCACATCTGGTCTTCGCGACTCCTGGTTTCCCTGCCTGAGCACTGGGTTGCCTTGGCTCCCTTGGGGATCCTATTATCAGGAGCACTGTCAGGGCCACACACTTAGTAGGGAAGTGAGTGCTCTCCCAAGAAGCTAGACCTCCCAGCCAGAAACGCATGCGCGTGTAGGTGTGTGTCGCACACGCCTGTGTTGTTAGTTTGGTACCGAGGATCCAGCCCGCCACCGAGCCACCGAGCCACAACCCACTTCTTACTTCCTACTGTGACACAGGACCTCACTGAGTGCCCGAGACCTTGTGATCCTCCCGCCTTGACCTCCGAGTTGCTGGGAGGGCAGGTGACTTGGCAGGCGCCCCTGCACCCAGCCAGAGATGTGACTGAGTAGGTCTTGGTCACAGAACTCCTGGTTTTCACCCAGAGTGGCCCTCCCCTGCAGCCCGCCCACCGGGTTCCTCCTGATCTGAAACCGGCTTTTGTGGCCGAGCTGCTGAGAACCCCCTGAGCCAGGTCGCCCACCTGACGTGCAGTAACCACCCCCATTAGAAGGTGCTGGTGGGTGGCACCATGCCTGGGCATCGCAGCTGAGTGTGTTGGGCGGAGGGAGGAGGGTTCTGTCTTTCCAACTGTCCCCCAAACGGCTGGTGGCCCCAGGGCTGGGGGTGGGCCGCGGGGCGCAACAGCCGAGCTGTGCGGTTTCTGTGAACAGGACGTTTCCTCCTTGGTATCACCAGATGAAGATGCATCCGGAGGCTTCCGTTTTTGGTGCCAAATCAAAGCCAGCTCAGGAGCCTCGGTCGCCAGGCAGCGGGCCGTGTGCGAGGGCAGCACAGCTTCCCTTTTGAAATCAGCCCTTTTCTAAGAACTGAGAAGGAGCAGCGGGCTGTGACTTCACTTTTCTTGGAACTGCTTTACATGGCAAAACAATACGAAACCCTCATTGAGCTGGTCCGGAGCCCCGAGTTCCTATTCTGTCTGTTGCATGTTCTTGTAAAGCCGAAGCCTTACCGCAAAAGGCTTCCGCGTCAGGTGAGGCAGAAGGGGAGGCCACGGCCCGGGAAATGCTGAGCCTCTTTCTCCCCGTGGGTCTGCGTCTGATCCATTGATCAAGGGAAAAGGACCAGATTCCAAGGGTCACAGCAGGAGACCTGCCAGGTCACCCATGGGTGGTATTGCTAGATCTCAGGAGTCAGGGAAGAGAATGCGTGTGTGAGAGTGTGAGTGTGTGTGGTGCTGGGGACTGAACCCAGGTGTGTGTGTGTGTGAGTGGTGCTGGGGACTGAACCCAGGTGTGTGTGTGTGTGTGTGTGTGTGTGTGAGAGTGTGAGTGTGTGTGTGAGAGTGTGAGTGTGTGTGGTGCTGGGGACTGAACCCAGGTGTGTGTGTGTGTGAGTGTGTGTGGGGCTGGGGACTGAACACAGGTGTGTGTGTGTGAGTGTGTGAGTGTGTGTGGTGCTGGGGACTGAACCCAGGTGTGTGTGTGTGAGTGTGTGTGGGGCTGGGGACCGAACCCAGGTGTGTGTGTGTGGTGCTGGGGACTGAACCCAGGTGTGTGTGTGTGAGTGTGTGTGGGGCTGGGGACTGAACACAGGTGTGAGTGTGTGAGTGTGTGTGGTGCTGGGGACTGAACCCAGGTGTGTGTGTGGGGGGGGGGCTGGGGACTGAACCCAGGTGTGTGTGTGTGTGTGTGTGTGTGTGTGTGTGGTGCTGGGGACTGAACCCAGGTGTGTGTGTGTGTGTGTGTGTGTGTGTGGCGCTGGGGACTGAACCCAGGTGTGTGTGTGTGTGTGGTGCTGGGGACTGAACCCAGGTGTGTGTGTGTGTGTGTGTGTGTGTGGTGCTGGGGACTGAACCCAGGTGTGTGTGTGTGTGTGTGTGTGGTGCTGGGGACTGAACCCAGATGTGTGTGTGTGTGTGTGTGTGTGTGTGTGTGTGTGGCTGGGGACTGAACCCAGGTGTGTGTGTGTGTGTGTGTGTGTGTGTGTGTGTGGCTGGGGACTGAACCCAGGTGTGTGTGTGTGTGTGTGTGTGTGTGTGGTGCTGGGGACTGAACCCAGGTGTGTGTGTGTGTGTGTGTGTGTGTGTGGTGCTGGGGACTGAACCCAGGTGTGTGTGTGTGTGTGTGTGTGTGGTGCTGGGGACTGAACCCAGGTGTGTGTGTGTGTGTGTGTGTGTGTGTGTGTGTGTGTGTGTGTGTGGTGCTGGGGACTGAACCCAGGTGTGTGTGTGTGTGTGTGTGTGTGTGTGTGTGTGGTGCTGGGGACTGAACCCAGGTGTGTGTGTGTGTGTGTGTGTGTGTGTGGTGCTGGGGACCCAGGGCTGGCGCCTGCGAGTGGGCCCTCTGCCGGCTGAGCTGTGTCCCCACCTGGGGCATCTTTGTGAGCCCGGGCCGTGTCCAGGAGCCAGGAGGAAGGGCACCACCAGGGCCCCAAGCTGCTCGGGCCCAGGAGGGCGGGGTGCCAGGCCTCGAGGCCCCTGGTCCTGCCCCTCCTGTCTGGCCTCGGCTTGGAGGTCAGCCTCCTTCCCGGACGGCTGCTGACGGGTCTTGGGGACTGGAGTGGACGCCCCTCTGAGTAGGGGTCTCTGTCGGAGGCCCCAGGGACAGGGCGGTGCCTGATTGTCCCTGCATCCCTGCCCAGCATGACACTCCCGCCAGTCAGTACAGGGGCCTGGCTGGTGGGGCGGGAAGGTGAGCCCCTCGGGGCCTTTGGAATCTAGCACCCGGGTGGGCGGGCGGTTGGCGAGGGCCTGCGGGTGCCCAGAGTGTGGGGCTGCTGGGAAGCACCGGGCAGGGGAAGGGCAGCGGAGCCCAGGAGGGTTGGAGTGTCGCGGAGATGGGAGTCCTCCGGGAACGTGCTGGGGCTGGCTGTGTTGGACCTGCAGCACCCCCTGCTGGTCGGTCCTGCACCCGACCCCTGCGGCTGACCGCAGCCCGAGCCACAGAGCGGGGCCTGAGAGTTTCACAGCTCCGCACCCCGGGATTTGGCTCCCTGTGGGAAAACCAGGAGGGGCAGGTGGCTGGGTCGGGGACAGAGGGTGTCAGTGGGCCTGACACGGCCCCCATCTGCCTCTGACTGGTGGCCTCGAGTGAGGATGATGGGGTAGGAGAGGTCAGGTCCCTGTCCCCAGAGCTGCTGACCAGAACCAGGCGGTCTGAACAAGTGCCAGGAAGCACGTTGGCTCTGTGGGCCTTCGGTCACCGTCACCGCGCTCCTCCTGAGCGCCTGCCCGGTCCCAGGCTGGGGATACACCCAGGGAACAGATGCATGGTTGCGCCCTGCGCTGGGTGGATCTTCTCTGGCCTCCTCTCCCCCATCTTGAGGCTCTTTATTTAATTAAACCTGCACAATCCTCCTTGCTCCTGCAGCAACACGCACAGGTCCGGGGCTCAGGCCCTCCAGCCCCCCCCGCCTGCCCTCCAGCCCCAGATGTACGTCCATCTTGCCCTAAGGCACCCCCCATCCTGAGCATTCTCCCCGCCCCCACCCGGACCTGTCACGCAGGTCATCTGCTCCCAGGATGCCGCGGGCAGTGACCCTGAGTGTCTGGTTTTATCTCTCACCCAAAGTATCAGACACGGGCAAGAAGGGAAGAGAAACAGCGAGGCTCAGCCAGACCCCTGAGCTTCCTCCCTCCTGGCCACATGGGCACAGGCAGGGAGTGTCTCAGGGTCTGTTGGCCCCCAGCCCGGGCCTGGGAGAGGAGGGACAGGCAGGGCCAGAGCTCCCCGCGGCAGTAGCTGGTGCCTGTCTGAGTGGGTCGGGGCCCCCAGGGTCCTCCAGCACAGCTGGGCCCCCCTTGCATGCCGAGGCCCCTCGGGACCTCCTCACGTGGCCCCTGGGGACCTCCTCACGTGGCCCGGGATCGTCGGAGGCCGCTGGTTCACAGCTCACCTGGCCTCCGCCGTCTCCCCGGCGCCCACGTGGGCCTGCAGAGCCGGGCATCTAAGGAGTAGGGACCCTGCAGTCCTGGGGAGCGGGGCGGTCACTCACCCACAGGCCTCAGAGGAGAAGGCCACCCACCCCAGCCACCGGGTGCAGGGTGGGCTCCTGGAGCGAGACGGACAAGGCCTCAGGTGAGTCTATTTAAAGATCCTAATGGCTGGTACCAGGGGAGCGGCCGGCGTGTGGCGGGCCCATGGCGTTGCCTGCCGACCGGGAACGGCTGTGCTGACCGGGCGGCTACGGGCCTGGCTTGAAATGGGGCTCGCGTGGCCGGTGGTGTGGAGCGCACTGACCAGTGCGCTCCAGGGCGCCTTCTGCCGCCGCCTGGGGTGGGCCCTGGAGAGGGGCAACAGAGAGTGGCCCTGGGGAGGGACCTGACGGCCTGCCTCCGTAGCTGACCAGGATACACTTGGCCTGCCCAGCCCAGAGGGCAGCAGGGAGTCCCGCACCTGGGCCAGAGCCATCTTCTCGTTCCAAGGTCAGTCCTCTGACCACTCACCTGGCCCTTGTAGGGACAGTGCTCCGGGGGTCCCTTGGGCGCCTGAGGTGACCGCATGTGAGCAACCTGCGACCGCAGCAGGTGTGACGGTGGCACGTGAGACCAGTGGCAGAGACCGCGTGTGAATGGCGCACTGCCGGGGGCCTGGCAGAGCGCTGGGCAGAGGCACGGGAAGGAGCCCGCGTCCTGGGGTCACAGCGAGGTCCCAGGGCCCAGCGGGAATGACTGGACCTCCTGGGCTGCCCACCTGTGGCCCTGCCTGCCCTCTGGGCCCAGGGGTGAAGCATCGAGGAGAGACCCCACCTCATCACGTAGAGTCAAGGGCTTGGTTCTGGCCTGGCGTCTCCCTCGGGGAGGGGTCTCCGGGTGGAGGGTGTCTTGGAAGTTGTCCTTCACAGGGACCCGCCAGGTGGGGCAGCCTGCAGTGGGTCCAGGCTGCAGGTCCACGCCGCGGCACAGCACAGGCCTCCGAGCCTCGGTTCTCCCGTCCCGCCTTGTCTCCCGTCCTGTGTGGACACAGTGGCTGCGACTGCTCCTGCTCTCGGACCCAGCTGCCCTGCTTTGTGTCTAGGCCTAAGAATGGCCTTTCCCTGCTTCTCCGCGTCCTCTGCCTTCCCAGCTGGTGGTGTGGCCCTTTAAGGAGAGTGACCACTGGCCCCATGATCCTGGCCCAGACGTGGTGTGGGGGGGAGTGCCATGGGAGGGGCCTTGTAAAATGTGCGCTCCACGCCCACCGACCAGAGCAGCTGCTGCCTAGCTGACAGGGCGGGGGCCTGGGGAGGGGACTCAGCCTGGGGAGGGGACTCGGGGAGGCCCCCTCCCACCCCACCCTGCCCTCTCCAGGCCAGCACTCTGTTTATTCTGTGCTCATGGCCTGTTAGTACCGAAGTCGCTGGAAAAACCTTGTGGAGTTCTTTGTGGAGAAAGAGGAGGAGGGACTTGGGGAAGCCACTGGCCAGTCTTGGAAAGCTCCGCTTGGTGGTTTGTAACTAATTGGAAAGACATGTTCCTCCTCCTCACCCGGCCTCCCTCCGCCTCCCTGGCCTCCGGTGTTCCCAGAAGGCTTGGGGCCTGGTCAGCCCCAGGTGGTGGCCAGGTGACACGGGCCTGCTCCGAGGACCTCGCCGGGGGTGTCGCGGTGGCGAGCCTTGGTCCTGGATTGCATCTGCCAGAGGTTCTGGAGGCTCTTTGGGGCTCAGCCCTGGCCCTGGGTTCTGAGCCAGCCTCTACCCGCCTGCCCTTCTCGGGGGTGGACGTGGACGGCCCCGTCCTCCATCCCCTTCCTGGGGCAGAAGCTCTGGTGGCCTCGGCCCTGCCAGCATCCTTGGGAGGCCGCTCTGGGCAGCAGCGAGGCTCCTGCTGTGCCCTGGCGCCTCTGGCCTGGCTCTCGGAACAGCCCTGGCTGCGGCACGCCTGGGTGGCGGGTGGTCTCCGCCGGCTCCGGCTCTCGGGGCCGTGGGAGCACCCCCAGGTCCCTGTCTGGAGATGAAGTGCCGTGCGTGGACCCCCCACCCCCGGGGACCAAGAGGTGACCCTGCTCTTGGAGCTCTGTGGTTGGGGTTTCCTCTCGACTCTCCACTTCCTTCCTGAAACCCCAAAGAGGCTTCACGCAAAAGGAGGGGCCTCTTGGATCCCGGTGGAGCTGGGAGTGGCCGGGCCATCAGCCGGGCTGCTTGGCAGCCAGGGTGCCTGACTAGCTGGTGGCCTTGAACCACCAGGGCCACCGAGGCTCAGCTGGCCCACTGCCAGGGGCCACCAGCCATCCTGAAAACACACCCACACTCGCTCCTGGGAGGGGCTCTGAGGGGAGCATTGGCAGGTCTCAGACTGCACCGCACGGCCTTCTTCAGTGGCCTGGCCCCCTGGAGGGACAGAGGTCTCGGGAATCTCAGGATGGACTGCCCCGCACGGCCGTCTTCAGTGGCCTGGCCCCCTGGAGGGACAGAGGTCTCGGGAATCTCAGGATGGACTGCCCCGCACGGCCGTCTTCAGTGGCCTGGCCCCCTGGAGGGACAGAGGTCTCGGGAATCTCAGGATGGACTGCCCCGCACGGCCGTCTTCAGTGGCCTGGCCCCCTGGAGGGACAGAGGTCTCGGGAATCTCAGGATGGACTGCCCCGCACGGCCGTCTTCAGTGGCCTGGCCCCTGGAGGGACAGAGGCCTCGGGAATCTCAGGATGGACTGCTCTGCACGGCCGTCTTCAGTGGCCTGGCCCCTGGAGGGACAGAGGTCTCGGGAATCTCGGATGGGGCGCCTGCCTTTGGCACTGGCTCCGTCTTTTCGCGCATGTTGTGGCCGCAGGACGTGGGCCTGCTCTGGAGGAGAGGATGCGTGCTGCAGCAGCCAAGATGGTGGCCAGGCCGTTGCGGGGTCCGCTGAGAGGAAGAGGCTCTCGCCTGGTCATCAGAGCCCTGGACGAGGCTCCCTGGCTGGGTGGCGTCCAGTCCCTTGTTTTATGGAAGCCCTGAACTGCCCCGGCCAGCGGGGGACCGGCACGAGGGGTCTGAAGCAGGGTGATCTCACAGGCCCAGCCCAACATGGAGACCCGCTCAAATCCCAGGTTCAAGGTGGCGACGGCAGCCGAGTCCTGCAAGGAGGCCGTGTGAGGTCCTCCCGGGCACAGGCCCCGAGTGAGACGGGCCCGTCAGGGGAGAGCGCGAGGCGGGCAGCTGGCCCGCAGCAGGCCCATGAACGGCCATGCGGCCCTTTGGGCCCGGTGACTGGCGAGGCTGTGGCCTGGGCGGGGCTGAGGAGTGAGCTGCAGGTGCTGACTGGGGCTGAGGTGTGGGCGCTGTGACAGGTGGTGACAGACGCTCCAGGCAGCAGCTCCTCTAGGAGGAGGTCCCCAAGCTTGGTCACCTGACTAGATGCCCTGTGGGGGGGGGGGTAGACCCCCTGGGTTTGGGCACAGTGTGGACCCCCTGGGTTTGGGCACAGTGTGGACCCCCTGGGTTTGGGCACACTGTGGCCCCCTGGGTTTGGGCACAGTGTGGACCCCCTGGGTTTGGGCACAGTGTGGACCCCCTGGGTTTGGGCACAGTGTGGACCCCCTGGGTTTGGGCACAGTGTGGACCCCCTGGGTTTGGGCACAGTGTGGACCCCCTGGGTTTGGGCACGCTGTGGACTCCCTGGGTTTGGGCACAGTGTGGACCCCCTGGGTTTGGGCACAGTGTGGACCCCCTGGGTTTGGGCACAGTGTGGACCCCCTGGGTTTGGGCACAGTGTGGACCCCCTGGGTTTGGGCACACTGTGGACCCCCAGGGTTTGGGCACGCTGTGGACCCCCTGGGTTTGGGCACAGTGTGGACCCCCTGGGTTTGGGCACAGTGTGGACCCCCTAGGTTTGGGCACACTGTGGACCCCCCGGATTTGGGCACAGAGTAGACCCCCTGGGTTTGGGCACAGTGTAGACCCCCTGGGTTTGGGCACGCTGTGGACCCCCTGGGTTTGGGCACACTGTAGACCCCCTGGGTTTGGGCACACTGTAGACCCCCTGGTTTTGGGCACGCTGTGGACCCCCTGGGTTTGGGCACAGTGTGGACCCCCCGGATTTGGGCACAGAGTAGACCCCCTGGGTTTGGGCACAGTGTGGACCCCCTGGGTTTGGGCACACTGTAGACACCCTGGGTTTGGGCACAGTGTGGACCCCCTGGGTTTTGGCAAGCTGTGGACCCCCTGCATTTGGGCACAGAGTAGACCCCCTGGGTTTGGGCACAGTGTGGACCCCCTGGGTTTGGGCACGCTGTGGACCCCCTGGATTTGGGCACAGAGTAGACGCCCTGGTTTTGGGCACGCTGTGGACCCCCTGGATTTGGGCACACTGTGGACCCCCTGGGTTTGGGCACGCTGTGGACCCCCTGGGTTTGGGCACAGTGTGGACCCCCTGGGTTTGGGCACAGTGTAGACCCCCTGGGTTTGGGCACACTGTGGCCCCCTGGGTTTGGGCACACTGTGGCCCCCCTGGATTTGGGCACAGAGTAGACCCCCTGGGTTTGGGCACAGTGTGGACCCCCTGGGTTTGGGCACAGTGTGGACCCCCTGGGTTTGGGTACGCTGTGGACCCCCTGGGTTTGGGCACACTGTGGACCCCCTGGGTTTGGGCACACTGTGGACCCCCTGGGTTTGGGCACAGTGTGGACCCCCTGGGTTTGGGCACAGTGTGGACCCCCTGGGTTTGGGCACACTGTGGACCCCCTGGGTTTGGGCACGCTGTGGACCCCCTGGATTTGGGCACAGAATAGACCCCCTGGGTTTGGGCACGCTGTGGAACCCCTGGATTTGGGCACAGAGTAGACCCCCTGGGTTTGGGCACGCTGTGGACCCCCTGCATTTGGGCACAGAGTAGACCCCCTGGGTTTGGGCACATTGTGGACCCCCTGGGTTTGGGCACGCTGTGGACCCCCTGGATTTGGGCACAGAGTAGACGCCCTGGGATTGGGCACGCTGTGGACCCCCTGGATTTGGGCACACTGTGGACCCCCTGGGTTTGGGCACGATGTGGACCCCCTGGATTTGGGCACAGAGTAGACCCCCTGGGTTTGGGCACAGTGTGGACCCCCTGGGTTTGGGCACACTGTAGACACCCTGGGTTTGGGCACGCTGTGGACCCCCTGGGTTTCGGCACACTGTGGCCCCCCTGGATTTGGGAACAGAGTAGACACCCTGGGTTTGGGCACAGTGTGGACCCCCTGGGTTTGGGAACACTGTGTACCACCTGGGTTTGGGCACAGTGTGGACCCCCTGGGTTTGGGCACGCTGTGGACCCCCTGGGTTTGGGCACAGTTTGGACCCCCTGAGTTTGGGCACACTGTGGACCCCCTGGGTTTGGGCACGCTGTGGACCCCCTGGGTTTGGGCACAGTGTGGACCCCCTGGGTTTGGGCACACTGTGGAACCCTGGGTTTTGGCACACTGTGGACCCCCTGGGTTTGGGCACAGTGTAGACCTCCTGGGTTTGGGCACAGTGTGGACCCCCTGGGTTTGGGCACAGTGTGGACCCCCTGGGTTTGGGCACGCTGTGGACCCCCTGGGTTTGGGCACACTGTGGACCCCCTGGGTTGGGGCACGCTGTAGACCCCCTGGGTTTGGGCACAGTGTGGACCCCCTGGGATTGGGCACGCTGTGGACCCCCTGGGTTTGGGCACAGTGTAGACCTCCTGGGTTTGGGCACAGTGTGGACCCCCTGGGTTTGGGCACAGTGTGGACCCCCTGGGTTTGGGCACGCTGTGGACCCCCTGGGTTGGGGCACGCTGTGGACCCCCTGGGTTTGGGCACAGTGTGGACCCCCTGGGTTTGGGCACACTGTGGACCCCCTGGGTTTGGGCACGCTGTGTACCCCCTGGGTTTGGGCATAGTGTAGACCCCCTGGGTTTGGGCACAGTGTGGACCCCCTGCGTTTGGGCACGCTGTGGACCCCCTGGGTTTGGGCACGATGTGGACCCCCTGGGTTTGGGCTCAGTGTAGACCCCCTGGGTTTGGGCACAGTGTGGACCCCCTGAGTTTGGGCACGGTGTGGACCCCCTGGGTTTGGGCACAGTGTAGACCCCCCTGGGTTTGGGCACAGTGTAGACCCCCCTGGGTTTGGGCACGCTGTAGACCCCCTGGGTTTGGGCACACTGTGGACCCCCTAGGTTTGGGCACACTGTGGCCCCCCTGGGTTTGGGCACACTGTGGACCCCCTGGATTTGGGCACAGAGTAGACCCCCTGGGTTTGGGCACAGTGTGGACCCCCTGGGTTTGGGCACAGTGTGGACCCCCTGTGTTTGGGCACGCTGTGGACCCCCTGGATTTGGGCACAGAGTAGACCCCCTGTGTTTGGGCACGCTGTGGACCCCCTGGATTTGGGCACAGAGTAGACCCCCTGGGTTTGGGGACGCTGTGGACCCCCTGCGTTTGGGCACAGAGTAGACCCCCTGGGTTTGGGCACAGTGTGGAACCCCTGGGTTTGGGCACGCTGTGGAGCCCCTGGATTTGGGCACAGAGTAGACCCCCTGGGTTTGGGCACAGTGTGGACCCCCTGGGTTTGGGCACAGTGTGGACCCCCTGTGTTTGGGCACGCTGTGGACCCCCTGGATTTGGGCACAGAGTAGACCCCCTGGGTTTGGGCACGCTGTGGAACCCCTGGATTTGGGCACAGAGTAGACCCCCTGGGTTTGGGCACGCTGTGGACCCCCTGCGTTTGGGCACAGAGTAGACCCCCTGGGTTTGGGCACAGTGTGGAACCCCTGGGTTTAGGCACACTGTGGACCCCCTGGATTTGGGCACACTGTGGACCCCCTGGGTTTGGGCACCGTGTGGACCCCCTGGATTTGGGCACACTGTAGACGCCCTGGGTTTGGGCACGCTGTGGACCCCCTGTGTTTGGGCACGCTGTGGACCCCCTGGGTTTGGGCACAATGTGGCCCCCCTGGATTTGGGCACAGAGTAGACCCCCTGGGTTTGGGCACAGTGTGGACCCCCTGGGTTTGGGAACAGAGTAGACCCCCTGGGTTTGGGCACAGTGTGGACCCCCTGGGTTTGGGAACACTGTGTACCACCTGGGTTTGGGTACAGTGTGGACCCCCTGGGTTTGGGCACGCTGTGGACCCCCTGGGTTTGGGCACACTGTGGCCCCCCTGGATTTGGGAACAGAGTAGACCCCCTGGGTTTGGGCACAGTGTAGACCCCCTGGGTTTGGGCACACTGTGTACCACCTGGGTTTGGGCACAGTGTGGACCCCCTGGGTTTGGGCACGCTGTGGACCCCCTGGGTTTGGGCACAGTGTAGACCCCCTGGGTTTGGGCACAGTGTGGACCCCCTGGGTTTGGGCACGCTGTGGACCCCCTGGGTTTGGGCACAGTGTAGACATCCCTGGGTTTGGGCACAGTGTAGACCCCCCTGGGTTTGGGCACGCTGTAGACCCCCTGGGTATGGGCACAGTGTGGACCCCCTGTGTTTGGGCACGCTGTGGACCCCCTGGATTTGGGCACAGAGTAGACCCCCTGGGTTTGGGCATGCTGTGGAACCCCTGGAATTGGGCACAGAATAGACCCCCTGGGTTTCGGCACAGTGTGGACCCCCTGGGTTTGGGCACGCTGTGGACCCCCTGGATTTGGGCACAGAGTAGACCCCCTGGGTTTGGGTACAGTGTGGACCCCCTGGGTTTGGGCACGCTGTGGCCCCCCTGTGTTTGGGCACACTGTGGACCCCCTAGGTTTGGGCACAGTGTGGACCCCCTGGGTTTGGGAACATTGTGGACCCCCTGGGTTTGGGCACGCTGTGGACCCCTTGGGTTTGGACACGCTGTGGACCCCCTGGGTTTGGGCACGCTGTGGACCCCCTGGGTTTGGGCACGCTGTGGACCCACTGGGTTTGGGCACAGTGTGGACCCCCTGGGTAGGGGCACAGTGTAGACCCCCTGGGTTTGGGCACGCTGTGGACCCCCTGGGTTTGGGCACAGTGTAGACCTCCTGGGTTTGGGCACAGTGTGGACCCCCTGGGTTTGGGCACGCTGTGGACCCCCTGGGTTTGGGCACAGTGTAGACATCCCTGGGTTTGGGCACAGTGTAGACCCCCCTGGGTTTGGGCACGCTGTAGACCCCCTGGGTATGGGCACAGTGTGGACCCCCTGTGTTTGGGCACGCTGTGGACCCCCTGGATTTGGGCACAGAGTAGACCCCCTGGGTTTGGGCATGCTGTGGAACCCCTGGAATTGGGCACAGAATAGACCCCCTGGGTTTCGGCACAGTGTGGACCCCCTGGGTTTGGGCACAGAGTAGACCCCCTGGGTTTGGGTACAGTGTGGACCCCCTGGGTTTGGGCACGCTGTGGCCCCCCTGTGTTTGGGCACACTGTGGACCCCCTAGGTTTGGGCACAGTGTGGACCCCCTGGGTTTGGGAACATTGTGGACCCCCTGGGTTTGGGCACGCTGTGGACCCCTTGGGTTTGGACACGCTGTGGACCCCCTGGGTTTGGGCACGCTGTGGACCCCCTGGGTTTGGGCACGCTGTGGACCCACTGGGTTTGGGCACAGTGTGGACCCCCTGGGTAGGGGCACAGTGTAGACCCCCTGGGTTTGGGCACGCTGTGGACCCCCTGGGTTTGGGCACAGTGTAGACCTCCTGGGTTTGGGCACAGTGTGGACCCCCTGGGTTTGGGCACGCTGTGGACCCCCTGAGTTTGGGCACACCGTGGACCCCCTGGGTTTGGGCATGCTGTGGACCCCCTGGGTTTGGACACAGTGTAGACCCCTTGGGTTTGGGCACAGTGTGGACCCCTGGGTTTGGGCACGCTGTGGACCCCCTGGGTTTGGGCACACTGTGGACCCCCTGGGTTTGGGCACACTGTAGACCCCCTGGGTTTGGGCACAGTGTGGACCCCCTGGGTTTGGGCACAGAGTAGACGCCCTGGTTTTGGGCACAGTGTGGACCCCCTGGGTTTGGGCACGCTGTGGACCCCCTGGATTTGGGCACACTGTGGACCCCCTGGGTTTGGGCACGCTGTGGACCCCCTGGATTTGGGCACAGAGTAGACCCCCTGGGTTTGGGCACAGTGTGGACCCCCTGGGTTTGGGCACAGTGTGGACCCCCTGGGTTTGGGCACACTGTGGCCCCCCTGGATTTGGGCACAGAGTAGACCCCCTGGGTTTGGGCACAGTGTGGACCCCCTGGGTTTGGGCACAGTGTGGACCCCCTGTGTTTTCAGCAAACTGTGGACCCCCTGGGTTTGGGAATGCTGTGGACCCCCTGGGTTTGGGCACACTGTGGACCCCCTGGGTTTGGGCACACTGTGGACCCCCTGGGTTTGGGCACACTGTGGACCCCCTGGGTTTGGGCACAGAGTAGACCCCCTGGGTTTGGGCACGCTGTGGACCCCCTGCATTTGGGCACAGAGTAGACCCCCTGGGTTTCGGCACAGTGTGGACCCCCTGGGTTTGGGCACGCTGTGGACCCCCTGGATTTGGGCACAGAATAGACCCCCTGGGTTTGGGCACGCTGTGGACCCCCTGCATTTGGGCACAGAGTAGACCCCCTGGGTTTCGGCACAGTGTGGACCCCCTGGGTTTGGGCACGCTGTGGACCCCCTGGATTTGGGCACAGAGTAGACGCCCTGGGTTTGGGCACGCTGTGGACCCCCTGGATTTGGGCACAGAGTAGACGCCCTGGGTTTGGGCACGCTGTGGACCCCCTGGATTTGGGCACAGAGTAGACGCCCTGGGTTTGGGCACGCTGTGGACCCCCTGGATTTGGGCACACTGTGGACCCCCTGGGTTTGGGCACGCTGTGGACCCCCTGGATTTGGGCACAGAGTAGACCCCCTGGGTTTGGGCACAGTGTGGACCCCCTGGGTTTGGGCACACTGTAGACGCCCTGGGTTTGGGCACGCTGTAGACCCCCTGGGTTTCGGCACACTGTGGCCCCCCTGGATTTGGGAACAGAGTAGACCCCCTGGGTTTGGGCACAGTGTGGACCCCCTGGGTTTGGGAACACTGTGTACCACCTGGGTTTGGGCACAGTGTGGACCCCCTGGGTTTGGGCACGCTGTGGACCCCCTGGGTTTGGGCACAGTTTGGACCCCCTGAGTTTGGGCACACTGTGGACCCCCTGGGTTTGGGCACGCTGTGGACCCCCTGGGTTTGGGCACAGTGTGGACCCCCTGGGTTTGGGCACGCTGTAGACCCCCTGGGTTTGGGCACACTGTGGACCCCCTGGGTTTGGGCACACTGTGGAACCCTGGGTTTTGGCACACTGTGGACCCCCTGGGTTTGGGCACAGTGTGGACCCCTTCGGTTTGGGCACAGTGTGGACCCCCTGGGTTTGGGCACGCTGTGGACCCCCTGGGTTTCGGAACTCTGTGGACCCCCTGGGTTTGGGCACAGTGTGGACCCCCTGGGTTTGGGCACGCTGTGGACCCCCTGGGTTTGGGCAAAGTATGGACCCCCTGGGTTTCGGCACGCTGTGGCCCCCCTGGGTTTGGGAACGCTGTGGACCCCCTGGGTTTGGGCACAGTGTAGACCCCTTGGGTTTGGGCACGCTGTGGACCCCCTGGGGTGGGCACACTGTGGACCCCCTGGGTTTGGGCACAGTGTAGACCCCCTGGGTTTGGGCAGACTGTGGCCCCCCTGGTTTTGGGCACAGTGTAGACCCCCTGGGTTTGAGCACAGTGTAGACCCCCTGGGTTTGGGCACGCTGTGGACCCCCTGGGTTTGGGCACAGTGTGGACCCCCTGGGTTTGGGCACGCTGTAGACCCCCTGGGTTTGGGCACACTGTGGACCCCCTGGGTTTGGGCACACTGTGGAACCCTGGGTTTGGGCACACTGTGGACCCCCTGGGTTTGGGCACAGTGTGGACCCCTTCGGTTTGGGCACAGTGTGGACCCCCTGGGTTTGGGCACGCTGTGGACCCCCTGGGTTTCGGAACTCTGTGGACCCCCTGGGTTTGGGCACAGTGTGGACCCCCTGGGTTTGGGCACGCTGTGGACCCCCTGGGTTTGGGCAAAGTATGGACCCCCTGGGTTTCGGCACGCTGTGGCCCCCCTGGGTTTGGGAACGCTGTGGACCCCCTGGGTTTGGGCACAGTGTGGACCCCATGGGTTTGGGCACGCTGTGGACCCCCTGGGTTTGGGCACAGTATGGACCCCCTGGGTTTCGGCACGCTGTGGCCCCCCTGGGTTTGGGAACGCTGTGGACCCCCTGGGTTTGGGCACAGTGTGGACCCCATGGGTTTGGGCACGCTGTGGACCCCCTGGGTTTGGGCACAGTATGGACCCCCTGGGTTTCGGCACGCTGTGGCCCCCCTGGGTTTGGGAACGCTGTGGACCCCCTGGGTTTGGGCACAGTGTAGACCCCCTGGGTTTGGGCACGCTGTGGACCCCCTGGGGTGGGCACACTGTGGACCCCCTGGGTTTGGGCACAGTGTAGACCCCCTGGGTTTGGGCAGACTGTGGCCCCCCTCGTTTTGGGCACAGTGTAGACCCCCTGGGTTTGGGCACAGTGTAGACCCCCTGGGTTTGGGCACACTGTGTACCACCTGGGTTTGGGCACAGTGTGGACCCCCTGGGTTTGGGCACGCTGTGGACCCCCTGGGTTTGGGCACAGTGTAGACCCCCTGGGTTTGGGCACACTGTAGACCCCCTGGATTTGGGCACAGAGTAACCCCCTGGGTTTGGGCACGCTCTGGAACCCCTGGATTTGGGCACAGAGTAGACCCCCTGGGTTTGGGCACGCTGTGGACCCCCTAAATTTGGGCACAGAGTAGACCCCCTGGGTTTGGGCACAGTGTGGACTCCCTGGGTTTGGGCACAGTGTGGACCCCCTGGGTTTGGGCACGCTGTGGACCCCCTGGGTTTGGGCACAGTGTAGACCCCCTGGGTTTGGGCACAATGTGGACCCCCTGGGGTGGGCACACTGTGGACCCCCTGGGTTTGGGCACAGAGTAGACCCCCTGGGTTTGGGCACGCTGTGGACCCCCTAAATTTGGGCACAGAGTAGACCCCCTGGGTTTGGGCACGCTGTGGCCCCACTGGGTTTGGGAACGCTGTGGACCCCCTGGGTTTGGGCACAGTGTAGACCCCCTGGGTTTTGGCACGCTGTGGACCCCCTGGGGTGGGCACACTGTGGACCCCCTGGGTTTGGGCACAGTGTAGACCCCCTGGGTTTGGGCAGACTGTGGCCCCCCTCGTTTTGGGCACAGTGTAGACCCCCTGGGTTTGGGCACAGTGTAGACCCCCTGGGTTTGGGCACACTGTGTACCACCTGGGTTTGGGCACAGTGTGGACCCCCTGGGTTTGGGCACGCTGTGGACCCCCTGGGTTTGGGCACAGAGTAGACCCCCTGGGTTTGGGCACAGTGTGGACCCCCTAAATTTGGGCACAGAGTAGACCCCCTGGGTTTGGGCACGCTGTGGACCCCCTAAATTTGGGCACAGAGTAGACCCCCTGGGTTTGGGCACAGTGTGGACCCCCTGGGTTTGGGCACGCTGTGGCCCCCCTGGGTTTGGGCACACTGTGGACCCCCTAGGTTTGGGCACAGTGTGGACCCCCTGGGTTTGGGCACAGTGTGGACCCCCTGGATTTGGGCACGCTGTGGACCCCCTGGGTTTGGACACGCTGTGGACCCCCTGGGTTTGGGCACGCTGTGGACCCCCTGGGTTTGGGCACGCTGTGGACCCACTGGGTTTGGGCACAGTGTGGACCCCCTGGGTATGGGCACAGTGTAAACCCCCTGGGATTGAGCACGCTGTGGACCCCCTGGGTTTGGGCACAGTGCAGACCCCTTCGGTTTGGGCACACTGTGGCCCCCCTGGGTTTGGGCACACTGTGCACCCCCTGGGTTTGGGCACACTGTGGACCCCCTGGGTTTGGGCACACTGTGGACCCCCTGGGTTTGGGCACAGTGTGGACCCCCTGGGTTTGGGCACAGTGTGGACCCCCTGGGTTTGGGCACAGTGTGGACCCCCTGGGTTTGGGCACGCTGTGGACCCCCTGGGTTTGGGCACAGTGTGGACCTCCTGGGTTTGGGACGCTGTGGCCCCCCTGGGTTTGGGAACGCTGTGGACCCCCTGGGTTTGGGCACAGTGTAGACCCCCTGGGTTTGGGCACGCTGTGGACCCCCTGGGTTTGGGCACACTGTGGACCCCCTGGGTTTGGGCACAGTGTAGACCCAATGGGTTTGGGCACAGTGTGGACCCCCTGGGTTTGGGCACAATGTGGACCCCCTGGGTTTGGGCACAGTGTGGACCCCCTGGGTTTGGGTACACTGTGGACCCCCTGGGTTTGGGCACAGTGTGGACCCCCTGGGTTTGGGCACAGTGAGGACCCCCTGGGTTTGGGCACAGTGTGGACCCCCTGGGTTTGGGCACGCTGTGGCCCCCCTGGGTTTGGGAACGCTGTGGACCCCCTGGGTTTGGGCACAGTGTAGACCCCCTGGGTTTGGGCACAGTGTGGACCCCCTGGGTTTGGGCACGCTGTGGCCCCCCTGGGTTTGGGCACACTGTGGACCCCCTGGGTTTGGGCACAGTGTGGACCCCCTGGGTTTGGGTACACTGTGGACCCCCTGGGTTTGGGCACAGTGTGGACCCCCTGGGTTTGGGCACAGTGTAGACCCCCTGGGTTTGGGCACAGTGTGGACCCCCTGGGTTTGGACAGAGTGTAGAACCCCTGGGTTTGGGCACGCTGTGGACCCCCTGGGTTTGGGCAAACTGTGGACCCCCTGGGTTTGGGAACGCTGTGGACCCCCTGGGTTTGGGCACAATGTGGACCCCCTGGATTTGGGAACAGAGTAGACGCCCTGGGTTTGGGCACAGTGTGGACCCCCTGGGTTTGGGCACAGTGTGGACCCCCTGGGTTTGGGCACAGTGTGGACCCCCTGGGTTTGGCACACTGTGTACCACCTGGGTTTGGGCACAGTTTGGACCCCCTGAGTTTGGGCACACTGTGGACCCCCTGGGTTTGGGCACGCTGTGGACCCCCTGGGTTTGGGCACAGTGTGGACCCCCTGGGTTTTGGCACGCTGTGGACCCCCTGGGTTTGGGCACAGTGTGGACCTCTTCGGTTTGGTCACAGTGTGGACCCCCTGGGTTTGGGCACGCTGTGGACCCCCTGGGTTTAGGCACAGTGTGGACCCCCTGGGTTTGGGCACACTGTGGAACCCTGGGTTTTGGCACACTGTGGACCCCCTGGGTTTGGGCACAGTGTGGACCCCTTCGGTTTGTGCACAGTGTGGACCCCCTGGGTTTGGGCACGCTGTGGACCCCCTGGGTTTCAGAACGCTGTGGACCCCCTGGGTTTGGGCACAGTGTGGACCCCCTGGGTTTGGGCACGCTGTGGACCCCCTGGGTTTGGGCACAGTATGGACCCCCTGGGTTTCGGCACGCTGTGGCCCCCCTGGGTTTGGGAACGCTGTGGACCCCCTGGGTTTGGGCACAGTATAGACCCCCTGGGTTTGGGCACGCTGTGGACCCCCTGGGGTGGGCACACTGTGGACCCCCTGGGTTTGGGCACAGTGTAGACCCCCTGGGTTTGGGCAGACTGTGGCCCCCCTGGTTTTGGGCACAGTGTAGACCCCCTGGGTTTGGGCACAGTGTAGACCCCCTGGGTTTGGGCACGCTGTGGACCCCCTGGGTTTGGGCACAGTGTGGACCCCCTGGGTTTGGGCACGCTGTGGACCCCCTGGGTTTGGGCACAGAGTAGACCCCCTGGGTTTGGGCACGCTCTGGAACCCCTGGATATGGGCACAGTGTAGACCCCCTGGGTTTGGGCACGCTGTGGACCCCCTAAATTTGGGCACAGAGTAGACCACCTGGGTTTGGGCACAGTGTGGACCCCCTGGGTTTGGGCACGCTGTGGCCCCCCTGGGTTTGGGCACACTGTGGACCCCCTAGGTTTGGGCACAGTGTGGACCCCCTGGGTTTGGGCACAGTGTGGACCCCCTGGGTTTGGACACGCTGTGGACCCCCTGGGTTTGGGCACGCTGTGGACCCCCTGGGTTTGGGCACGCTGTGGACCCCCTGGGTTTGGGCACGCTGTGTACCCCCTGGGTTTGGGAACGCTGTGGACCCCCTGGGTTTGGGCATAGTGTAGACCCCCTGGGTTTGGGCACGCTGTAGACCCCCTGGGTTTGGGCACGCTGTGGACCCCCTGTGTTTGGGCACAGTATGGACCCCCTGGGTTTGGGCACGCTGTGGACCCCCTGGGTTTGGGAACGCTGTGGACCCCCTGGGTTTGGGCATAGTGTAGACCCCCTGGGTTTGGGCACGCTGTGGACCCCCTGGGTTTGGGCACGCTGTGGACCCCCTGGGTTTGGGAACGCTGTGGACCCCCTGGGTTTGGGCATAGTGTAGACCCCCTGGGTTTGGGCACACTGTGGACCCCCTGGGTTTGGGCACGCTGTAGACCCCCTGTGTTTGGGCACAGTATGGACCCCCTGGGTTTGGGCACAGTGTGGACCCCTGGGTTTGGGCACAGTGTAGACCCCCTGGGTTTGGGCACGCTGTAGACCCCCTGGGTTTGGGCACGCTGTGGACCCCCTGGTTTTGGGCACACTGTGGACCCCCTGGCTTTGGGCACACTGTTGACCCCCTGGGTTTGGGCACAGTGTAGACCCCCTGGGTTTGGGCACACTGTGGCCCCCCTGGGTTTGGGCACACTGTTGACCCCCTGGGTTTGGGCACAGTGTAGACCCCCTGGGTTTGGGCACGCTGTAGACCCCCTGGGTTTGGGCACACTGTGGAACCCCTGGCTTTGGGCACACTGTTGACCCCCTGGGTTTGGGAACAGAGTAGACCCCCTGGGTTTGGTCACAGTGTGGACCCCCTGGGTTTGGGCACACTGTGGCCCCCCTGGGTTTGGTCACAGTGTAGACCCCCTGGGTTTGGGCACAGTGTGGACCCCCTGGTTTTGGGCACACTGTGGACCCCCTGGGTTTGGGCACACTGTGGCCCCCCTGGGTTTGGGCACAGTGTGGACCCCCTGGGTTTGGGCACAGTGTGGTCCCCTGGGTTTGGGCACAGTGTGGTCCCCTGGGTTTGGGCACAGTGTGGACCCCCTGGGTTTGGGCACAGTGTGGTCCCCCTGGGTTTGGGCACACTGTGGACCCCCTGGGTTTGGGCACGCTGTGGCCCCCCTGGGTTTGGGCACGCTGTGGACCCCCTGGGTTTGGGCACGCTGTGGACCCCCTGGGTTTGGGCACAGTGTGGACCCCCTGGGTTTGGGTACATTGTGGACCTTCTGGGTTTGGGCACAGTGTGGACCCCCTGGGTTTGGGCACAGTGTGGACCCCCTGGGTTTGGGCACGCTGTGGACCCCCTGGGTCTGGGCACAGTGTGGCCCCCTGGGTTTGGGCAGGCTGTGTTGGTTTCTGTCGTCTCGAGGTGTCTTTGGCCGGATGGTGTCCTGGGGTGTGCTCTTTGGGGACTTCCCATTTTTCCTTCCATTGTGACGCATCATCTGAGTGCACCAAGTCTGGCCTCAGGGCCTGGTGGCGCCGCTCCTGGGGAGGACTCCTGTGTTCTGTGGGAGACTCGCGTCCTGTTGCGGCTGGGTGGAGGGTGGGTGGACGGCCTCATCCAAGCCCGGATTCCCGCCTGCCTTCTGGCCAGTGGTGAGTACCCCCACGTGACGGACTGACGTCTCTGCTCTTTCCTTCCAGCCTGCCCATGTTTTCTGAGGAACGTTGTGACTGGTGACCAAGGATGGAACCTGGGATGCTCTCCATTGAGCCCAGCCCTTGTCATCCCTGGAGACGTGGCTACCGCGTGGTGAGGCTGGCTGTGACCTTGCATCCTCCCGCCTCCCTCCCGAGGTGCTGGATCCAGGCGGCTTGGTTTTTGACCGAGTCTGTCTCGTCTGGTGCTGTCTGGGTCCCCAGCTGCCTGGAGTCAGCCCTTCTAGGCAGCACGGTTCCGTTGTGTCCTGGGACGGCTGTGGTGAGTCATTATGAAATGCTCTAAAGGACCTGGGCCTGGGGTTGTTTGTACCAGGGACTGAACTCGGGGCCTTGTCCACGTGCCAAGTCCCCAGGCCTTCTTGAGGCAGGGTCTTGTAAGTAGCTGAGGCTGGCGATTCCCATCCTCCTGCCTCGGCCTCCAGCACCGCTGATCACAGGACCCCACACCCCACTGGATTCCTGGACTTATTGGGAGTGTGATTCACGGGAACTTGCCTTGTAGTGCAGAGGTCACGGGCATCTGTGTCCAGTTCCATAACTACAGAACGGTGTCAGAGCCCAGAGGGTGACGTGGGTAGGATCCCTGTGTGTGGAGTCCTGTGACATTCAGATGACTGTGACACCCCTGGGATCAAGATAGTTCCTCCTGCACACAGGGTCCTCCCTCCTCACCACCCCTGACCTCGGCAACCAGTCTGTCGTTCACGAAGTTCACATCATCGGTGGCCTGTGGCCTTTGAGATTGGCTAGTGTCACTCAGCATAGCACTTGTACGTTGCTTGTGTGACACTCTGCACCTCTTTATGGCCGTGGTGGGGCCCCGGGTTTGTTGAGACCTAGGGCAGACGCTGCCGCTGCTGCGTGGTCGCGAGCAGGGTTGGGGTGACGTACACCTCGACATCTGGGAGGTTCACGTTCGTGAGTCGCCAACACTAGCCACCTCTCGCTGGCTGGGACCAAATACCCAAGAAGGAGGACTTGGAAGATGGGGTCTGGTGTCCGAGTCTCCTTCCTGGTCCCCTGGCCGAGGCGGCCGTGTCGGGGCAGAAGAGCTGCTCAGCCACGGTGGTCAGGACGAGGTGCAGCATCCCAGGACGTCCCCCAGGTCCCTGCTCCCTCCAGCCAGACCCCACCTCCCCACCCTGCCGTCAGACTGAATCCATCGACAGACCGTCCATGCTGAGGTCAGAGCCCTGGTGACCAGTCACTGCCCAAGAGCCCCACCCCGCACGCTGCTACCGGGGGACCAAGCCTCCAAGACCTGAGCCTCTAGGGACCCTCCTTATCCAGATCTAGGTGCTTCCTGTGTCAAGAATAGCGCATCAAGAAACCGCCAGGCCAGCTTGTAACCTGACGTGCTCTGAGGAGGCTGAGGCAGGAGGATCGTAGGTTCAGGGCCAGCCTTGGCAATTTCATGAGACCTGGCCTCAAAGTAAATCTCAAAGAACTGGGGATGTGGCTTGGTGGAAGGCAGCCCTGGGTGATCCAGAGTGGCTAAGCCACTTCACCTTCCCCCAGCAATGTCCCCCTGGCCCACAGGTTCTAATGGGGTGCACTGTCCCGTGCTTCCCTAAGGCAGTGGGACAGGTTTTCACACCTGGATCCCCCTGGGTTTGGCCCTCTTCCCGGAGTTCCTGGCCCCTGGCAGCCAATGCTGTGCAGATGCTGCCCTCCTCCCCCTCCCCCTCCTCCTCCCCCCTCCCCCCTCCTCCCCCTCCCCTCCTCCCCCCTCCTCCCCCCTCCTCCTCCCCTCCCCCTCCCCCCTCCTCCCCCTCCCCCTCCCCCTCCTCCTCTCCCTCCTCCCCCTCCTCCTCCCCCTCCTCCCCCTCCCCCTCCCCCTCCTCCTCTCCCTCCTCCCCCCTCCTCCTCCCCCTCCTCCCCCTCCCCCTCCTCCTCCCCCTCCTCCTCTCCCTCCTCCCCCCTCCTCCTCCCCCTCCTCCCCCTCCTCCTCCCCCTCCTCCCCCTCCCCCTCCCCCTTCTCCTCCCCCTCCTCCCCCTCCCCCTCCCCTTCCTCCTGTCCCTCCTCCCCCTCCTCCCCCTCCTCCCCCTCCCCCTCCCCCTCTCCTCCCCCTCCTCCCCCTCCCCCTCCCCTTCCTCCTGTCCCTCCTCCCCCCCTCCTCCTCCCCCCTCCTCCCCCTCCCCCTCCCCCCTCCTCCTCACGCAGCTTTTCACGGAGGGAGATCAACTTACCATGTTACTGACATATCTTCTATGGATCCTGTCTTTGGCGAAATCTAACGGCCCTTCACCAGCTGCCCTGGTTGCATGTGCGTGCGTGTGTGCATGTGCATGTGTGTGTGTGTGTGCGCGCGCGCGTGCGTGGGGGGGGAGGGGGTTTTACAGTTTTGCAGCCACTTTTTCCTTGTGCTTGGGACCCAACCCAGGGCAGGGGCAGGAGGCGGGCCCCGCCAGTCCACACATCCCTTAGTGACATTTTTAGCAAATGGATTCCACGTGCTCAGTAGCCGCGAGGTTCTCTGATTTCTGGGCCAGTTGGACAAGTCCGGTTTCCCAGGAAATGGCTGGATCTCCTTCAGGAGCTGGGCTCAGTCCTGCGGAGCTCCCTCTCCCTGGGCCCGGGGCTGTCCGACTTCTTCTTTGGGTCACACCAGGGTTGAGCCTGCTTTGTCCTGGGAGGACCAGGAGCCACGTGGCCGGTCACGGACGCTGCGGGAACAGGCTGCCCGCGCCTTCAATCTGGAACTGGGCGTGAGGTCTGACTCTTGGCTTCTTTCTCTCAAGGCTTTTGGGACTTATTGTCCCCTGTCGAGGCTGGCGGGAGGTGACTTGTCCGCTGGCTCTTCTTGGAGAGCTCCCGCCCACCCCCTGGGTGGGCCTGCAGCCCGTCCTGGTGGCTCTACGGCCCGTCCCCACGCAGTCACCCTGTCAGACACCGTGGCCCTCCCCACTGCTGGGTTCCAGTTCCAGTCGCGGGTCAGCCTCACGCCATCACTTTTCAACCTGGGGGTGGTTTACCGGGCCTGGGCCGGGCCCACAGGGAGCGGCACCCCGGCCCTTCTATTCTCTCAAACTTGGAGGCGGGGTCTCACTCGGTTGCTGGCTGCCCCCACCTTCCATCCTCCTGAGGTGCAGGGACACGGGTGTGGCGGCTCCGAGGACCTCGCCCCTGGAGGTCCGGGTGCCCTTCCCGGGCTGCGGGAGCCCAGGGTTCGAGGCAGTGTGGCGAGAGCAGGGCTGTGGGGGCCGCCCTCGGGGCCCACCGCAGAGCTCCAGAGTGTGGTTTGGGCTCCTAGCCCATCTAGGGCCAGTGCCGTCCTCCAGGGCAGGGCTGCTGGGCCGCCTTACCACCCGGGGGAGGGGTCGGGGCACAGGTGGATGGCGGCGGCTGCCAGGTTGCAGGTGGATGGAGCTCCCCGGGGTCACAGGCGTGCTGGACGCACAGGTGAGGGACGGTGCAGGGTCCACCTGCAGTCAGTGCCAGCCCAGGCCGTCCTCGCCTCCCGCTGGTGAGGGCTCCCACTCGCCCCATGGAAGCGGGTCCCCAGGCTGGAGGGGCCCTGGAGAGGGCGTGGCCGGGGAGGCTCTGTCCTGGCCCTGCAGCTGCCCCCTGCCTGGGGGACGGACAGGAGACCCAGGGGTGTCGGCCTCACGGGGCGGCCATCCGGAGCACCCCAGCTGGGCTCTTCCCTCCAGGGCGCCTCCCCTGCAGGCTGCGGGCCACGGTGCCGTCGGGCAGCGCCAGCTCGTCCCCTGCCTCGTTGTCGTTGGGGCCCAAAGGCCAGCACCTGGGCAGGAAGGAGGCCCGACCCCCTGGGAGGCCTGCTCTGGCCCCAGCGCAGGGGGGACAGCAGCTCTGCCTGCGCTCCCTGGACTCCCAGGGCCTCGGGAGAGAAGGAGGGGATTGGGGACAGCACTTGAGCCCCGTCACACTGTCCTGAGCTCCAGGGGCCAGTCCCCAAGCTCCCCAAGGCAGAGTGGAGCCAGGAGGGCAGCCCCACCCAGGGCCAGCCGGGCGCAGCAGGCAGCTCCCCTCGGGCAGCCTGGGAGCCGGGCGACCCGTTCAGCCTCGGCCTGGTCATCTGCAAACCCGACGAGGACCAGGGGTGGGAAAGGGAAGCTGTCACTCTCGAGTGAGGCAGGGGTCACCGCGCTCCTCCTGGCTGACACCCGAGGGGAGCAGGGGTGCAGATGCCTCTGAGCCATGTGGCCGTGTGCCCCCAAGGGGCCTGGGTCTGGACAGGACAGGGGCGGTGGGGGCTGGCTGTGTTAGAGGCCGTGGTGCCCGAGGCCCCGCGTCAGGCTGCAGAGGCCAGCTTGTGCATCATGGAGACCGAGACGCCATCCTCACTGGACAGTGGGCCTCAGCCCCCTCCTGCCTGGCAGCCAGGCCTGCAGCTGCCGCCCGGCCACCTCTGCCCACTCAGCCACACCTCGTCCAGGGGCCCTGCAACAGCAGCCAGTGCCCACATGAGCCCTGGGGCTCCTGACCGCAGGCACAGGCCGGCCCCCTGGAATAAGGCGGGGACGAGGAGGGGACCCAGGGCCTGCGAGAGTGGCTGAGCTCGCAGCCCTGCGCTGGAGGCTGGCCGGCGGCGGTGCTGCCAACCCCCCAGCACTGCCCGGCGGGGGTCCCCGCACCTCGACTGGGTGCAGCGGCCCGGGCCAGCGCAGCCCGGGAGGCGGGACCAGCCCGGCTGCAGGACCCCGGGTGCTGCTCTCCAGGCCTCCCGGTGGGCGTCATTTCCCACCGCCCTGGGTCCACGCTCGGGGGGACTCGGTGCCCCTGCCCAAGGCCTTCCCTGGTCACCCACGATGCCAGGGATGCGACTGCGTCTTTCTAGCCCATCACTTCCCCCGAGGGTGGCTGTGGGGCCTGGCCCGGCCGTGAACGGGGAGACGTCACTTGGCCCAGCCCCAGGGCCCCTGAGGGCAGGGGCACCGCCAGGCGGGTGCCCGTCACGGCACCAGGAGGAGGCCCTGGAGCCCGCGGCAGAGCAGAGCACCTCCTGTGGACGAGGCTGCAGGCCCAGGGCGAGGGAACCTGGGCAGCGGCCATCAAGGATGCCACCCGCCAGGACCAAAAGCTTCAGGTCCCCAGGACGGGGGCGTGGGGCATGAGGACAGCTGGGCTGCAGGCCGAGGGGTCACGGGCCAGTCCCCTCCGCAGCTGCTCCAGGTCCTCTTGCACCCTTCCAGGTGGAGTGGCAGGGGACGGGTCCGGGCCTGGCTCTGTCCATGTGTGGTGGCCACTGCCTGGGAAAACTGGGGGAGGAGGCCTGCTGGGCTGTCCAGGGGAAAAGAAAGCACGGTCACTGTGAAAGTCAGGGGCACAGGTCACTGCAGACCCTCAGGCCTGGGGAGGGACAAGGCAAAGTCCTGGGCCCTCTACAGGTGCTTCCTGCTCTCCCCACGGTCCACCCACCAGGGGCTGGACCTCCTCAGAGTCGTCCAAGTCCCAGATCTTCGCCTCCAGCTGGGCTTTAGCTGGGACCTGCTGCTGCTCATCCTGGACGACCTGGGGGAGGGGCAGGGTGGGGGCAGCCGCGAGGCCCCCAGGAACGGGGGAGGGAGGGGTCTCGGGGCCAGCAACAGGGGCCTACAGACAGGGGCTGTGTCCTGGGCACCGCTGCAGCCCGAGGGCTCCTGGCTCGCTGGCCTCGGCCCCTGTCCCCCCGCCTCGGCCCCCAGGGCCCCTCACCTCCACGTGGCCCAGTCAGGCGTAGGCTGAGGTTGGTTGCCTGCAGGGTCAGGTGTCCCAGGGGCTGGACGGGCTGCCCACCGTCCTGGAGCAGGGCCTGGGCCTCTGCCATCCGCCCCTGGACGCAGGCTCACAGCACCACTCTCGTCTCTGCGCCCTGGGCCTGGAAGGGCCCCGTGGTGTAGCCACAGCTGCCCCCCAATCAGCCTCCTGTCCCTCACCTCTGCTGGCCCAACCAGACCCCCAGCTGCACCTGGCCTGGCGCAGTCGGGACAGGTAGGTGGCAACGGGACGCACGTGGCCACCCTGAGCAGGGGTCCTGGGAGGTCCTGGCAGGACCCATCCCTGTCCCATCTCAGACCAGCTGGGACCTGGACATGTGGGCCACTTACCCTCCATGTGGGCCACAGGGGCTGGGACAAGGACAGCCGCACTGTTTCCCACCTCGTGTCCACGCGCCCCTCCGGCCAGGCCAGGCCATGAGAAGCCCAGGTGGAGGCCTGGCCACTGGGGCCTGCCCTCTGCCCACCCCACACCCACCTCCTGCAGGCGCTGGGCGAAGGCCGTTCCCCTACCTGGACAGGGGAAGACGGAGGCTCAGAGGGACAGTCCTCGGCCAGGGTCACCCAGCGGGGACACAGCGGGGGGCAGCACTGAGGACGCACTGTGCTCTGGGAGAAGGGCACCCTGAACCCACCTCGTGAAGTTCCTGAGGCTCAGAGGGGACCCGTCCCCAGACCCTCCCTCCGCTCCTCCCCTGCCCTCAGCTGGAGTCGGGGACCAGACCCCGTGCTGCCACAGCAACCTGCACGCACCAAGGTCAGTGCCCGCGTGTGGCCCCCGGGGGGCAGGACCGGGCAGTCCTCAGCCCACTGCAGGGGGCAGCTGAGGGGGCTGGGCCAGGTCGGCGGGTGGCCAGTCAGCAGGCCACCTCTAGGGAAGCCCTGGCCTGAGCTTCCATGGCTGGCCACCAGATGGCGGGGCCGCCCACTGTCCAGGGAGAGTGGGGAAGGACATGGGCATCTTCCTGCTGGACATGGGCCCTGCCCTGGCCACTCACCTCGAGTGCCCCAGGGAGGTCAGGGGCGGAGGACCTGCTGTGGTCGTGGAGGGTCAGGCCAGGGTCCAGGCCAGCGTCCGGGGCCAGCCGGCAGCAAGGCCGCAACAGGAGCCCACCCGGCCCAGCCTGTGCTCCGGAGACGGGAGCAGGACCCGCGGCCCCCAGCAGGTGCGCTCTGCAGTGGGCAGGCCTGGGCCTCACCTCCCGCGCCGTGTTCTGCTGGCCCTAGGACGGCCGGGGTCCAGGTTAGGACCCCCAGGCCCCAGGTTGGGGACCCCCAGGCCCCAGGTCTCCTGCAGCCGTCAGGAAGAGGGGGTGTGGAGGCTGGGCCAGCGGGAGAGGCCCGGCGGAGAGGCCCGAGCAGGCGGCCAGCACCTGCCTGCCCCAGGGAGGCTGGGCCCAGGAGAGCCCAGGGTCACGGCTGTCCCCTGCTGCAGGCGAGTGGCCTCTGCATTGAGGGTAAGAGGAGGAGGGCTGACACCCCACCCTGGGGAGCCAGAGCAGGGCAGGTGGCCCCTGCCGGGGGCTGGGGACAGATGGCCCACCTCCCACCCTTCTCTGCAGGAGCTCCGAGCCCAGACCGGGACCCCAGGAGCATCTGGGGGACCGCCTTGACCCCAGACTCCTCATCTCCAAAGACAACCAGGGGCGGCTCCCCGCCGGGGTCCCCCATGGTCCCAGCCCATGGCCCTCTCCCTTGTGTCCTGTCCCCATCTTCTGCGTCTGCACTCGCTGCCCCTCCCCCCTCGTGATAAGCCCCTCCCCCAGGAGGCCCTCCTGTCTGCCTCTGTCCCACACATGGAAACGGAGGCTCAGAGAGGCCATGTGAACCTCCCAAAGACACACAGCGAGGTGGGCCTCAGCTGCTGGCCCACCAGCCGACTCGGCAGTGACGGTGTGGAGGGTGCGGGGGGGGGGAGTCAGAGCACAAGCTGTCCTAGCCCAGCCACGCGGGAGGCCTCGAGTTTGAGGCCAGCCTCAGCAACTTGGGGAGACCCTGTGTCAAAATAATCAAGGGGATGGGGCACAGTGGGTCAGCACCCGGGTTCAAGCCCCAGAACTGCATCAAAAACACCACCTCCACTGCCCTGGGAGCCCTGGGAGCCATGCCTGTGCCTCCAACGCGGCCTGGCATACAGGAGGTGCTTAATAAAGCACTGATGAAGGAACAGTCGAATAAAGGACCCTCAAAGTCTCCAAGCCCCCGTAACCTGGGAGTCCGGGGAGTCCTCCTCCCTCTCCTGCTGAGGAGCCCCCAACCCCACCCCAGGTGCCCGGATTTTCCCTGCCCACCTGCCTGCCGACCTGCTCCAGGTGCAGAGGGGAGGATGGCTGGGCCAGCGCCCGCCCGCCCGCCCGCCCTTCCCTCCTCCCTGCCCACACGCAGCCTTCTCCCTGAAGGCCAAGGGCCGGGAGCAGGTAGCTCTGAGCACAGAATCCCAGTCCTGGGCAAGGCCCTTGGAGACCATCAGCCCATTTACAGAAGAAGAGACCGAGGCTCAGAGAGGAGCAGACAGAATAAGCACGTGACAGAGACGGGGCTGGTGGTGCCCGCAGGGACTCAGGACGAGCCTGGCAGCCCTGCCTTCCACAGGCCGCGAGACGCAGGGTCGCTGCAGCCCTCTGTTCATCTTCTGCAACCAGGGCTGACAAGGACACCAACGGGCTGGCCTGGGCACTGCCGGCAGCCGGGTACCTGTGGCTGTTCCGTGTGGGGACCAGGTCTCCCGCCCCACCCAGTGCCTTTCCTGCAGTCCCCTGGGGACCTGGTACAAGAGGTTGGCCCCAGGGCCGCTCAGGCTGCAGAGTGCAGCTTGGCTCCGCCCAGGGCTCCGCGCAGACCCCTCCCCGGTCCCTGCTGTTCCTGGTGGTCTGGTGGCTGCTCCAGGACAGGTAGAGGCTGCAGTGCGGGGGCAGGGTGAGGGCACAGGGTGGGGACAGGACACGCCCAGGTACGTCTGCAGAACCCAGAAGCTGGGTGCTCACGTGCTCCTCCCTGCAGGGGCGCCGTCACCTTGGCTGGGACAGTGGCTCAGGAAGGCGGTGCTGGCCCTGGAAGAGCAGCTCCTTGCTGGGGACAGGAAAGAAGGCGTCTGGGCACCCAGGAGGTCAGAGCTGCAGAATGGCTGCGGCCAGGGCTCGAGGGCCCTGCCATGTGGTGGTCAGGGCTGGACATGGTCAGGCTGGACTCGGGAGCCTCGGCCTCCCCTGGTGTGAAGTCCGAGGGTCTGGACAGCAGCGCTCCAGGCCTGGCCCCTGCAGGAGCCCGTCCCTCCCCTGCAGGCCAGCGTGGACTCTCCAACCCCGGAGATGTCCCACCTCAAGCCTCTCGCCTGGGGGCCCCTTGCCTGGGCGCCACGACATCTGGGGTGACCTGCGCCCAGTCAGCAGCGCCCAGCACCTCCTCCTTCCAGTGTAAGTGCCAGAAACTGCCCAGTGTCCCTGGGGACAAACGCCCCCAGGTGAGGGTCACTGTGGCCCATTCACCTTCCTCAAGGGGGCTGGAGTTGGAGCCAGGCGGGGGGCTGACCAGACCCAGCAGGCGCCACCAAGCCGCCTCCACAGCCTTGGGAGCGGCCACTGGTAAGCAGGGAGGCCTGGGAGGGTGAGGAGGGCCCTCGGAGCTGCCCCGTTCTCACCACTGGGTCTGGGCCTGGGGACAGAGGCCTCCCCACCAGGCCGCCCGGGCCTTCTGCCCTCGCTGGGCACACCTCGGGCTCTGGACGCCCTTCTGCAGGATCCGTGGCTCCTCCCAAACCCCAGGGCAGGGCTCGGAGGAAAGGACCGTCCCCTCCATTCTGGAAGGGGAAACCCGATGCCGGCTTCTCCCCCAGGGACCGACCACTTCCTTCCAAGTGACCGCTGGGGGCCAAGTGATCGCAGCCGGGAGGGGAGGCCGGGAGGGGAGGCCAGGAGGAGGGAGGACGCCAGGTGGGAACCAGGCCGTTCAGCTGCAGGGAGGCCTGTGGGGGGCCGAGGAAGAGGAGGCTGAGGAAGAGGGGTCAGAGGGAGCAGGGGAGGTGCTGGCCAGGCACCAAGAGGGACAAGTCACTCCAGGGTTGTCAGCGCTCGTCCCCACAGAGGGCAGAGGCTCCTGTCCTCCCGCTCCTCAGGCAGAGCCACCTGGAAGGAGGTCCAGACATGGGGCTGGGGACAGCCCAGGACCCCAGGCTCCCTGCCGTTGGGCCTCCTCCCCTGACCGTGAGCCAGGGCCTGCTCCTGCAGCTAAACCCTCCCCACTTCCAAGTCAGCCAAGGGGGCTCCCCGCTGTACCCCGAGTTCACTCCGCCACTTAGCAGCGGCAGCGGGAGGTGACCTTGAACGTGCACCACACCCACGAGCCCACGAGCTGGAGACCCCTGGGAGATAGGGACAGAGACCGCGTCACCTGCGCACCCCTGCGCCTAGCAGAGCTGGGCGTGCCGCAGACACACTGTGTGTGCGGAGGACCCACGGGCAGACTGGGTGGCTGTGTCCACTCCCCCACCCCATCCCCTTGTCCTTCAGGACACGCGGCTCAGCCACCCTTCCCAGGCCCCTGCATGAGGCGGAGCCTCGGATGAGTCTGCTCAGGAGGATACGGGCCAAGTGACATGTGCAGGGGACAGGCCTGGTCCACAGGAATGTCTGCAGAATTCTCCACCCTCTGTCCCCATGGCTGCCTGGATCCCGAGCACCCAGGGTAGGGGGGGACAGAGCCTGGATCCTCACGTGCCCCCGGCGGAGCAGAGCCTGGATCCTGGAGCACAGGGGAGGGACAGAGCCTGGATCCCGGAGCACGGGGGGGACAGCAGAGCCTGGATCCCAGAGCACAGGGGGGCGGGGAGCAGAGCCTGGATCCCGGAGCACAGGGGGGCGGGGAGCAGAGCCTGGATCCCGGAGCACAGGGGGGCGGGGAGCAGAGCCTGGATCCCAGAGCACAGGGGGGCGGGGAGCAGAGCCTGGATCCCAGAGCACAGGGGGGCGGGGAGCAGAGCCTGGATCCCAGAGCACAGGGCAGGGAGCAGAGCCTGGATGCTGGAGCACAGGGGGGCGGGGAGCAGAGCCTGGATCCCGGAGCACAGGGGGGCGGGGAGCAGAGCCTGGATCCTGGAGCACAGGGGGGCGGGGAGCAGAGCCTGGATCCTGGAGCACAGGGGGGCGGGGAGCAGAGCCTGGATCCCGGAGCACAGGGGGGCGGGGAGCAGAGCCTGGATCCTGGAGCACAGGGCAGGGAGCAGAGCCTGGATGCTGGAGCACAGGGGGGCGGGGAGCAGAGCCTGGATCCCGGGTGCCCCCAGGGGTGGGGGCAGAGCCTGGATCCCGGAGCACAGGGGGGCGGGGAGCAGAGCCTGGATCCCGGAGCACAGGGGGGCGGGGAGCAGAGCCTGGATCCTGGAGCACAGGGGGGCGGGGAGCAGAGCCTGGATCCCGGAGCACAGGGCAGGGAGCAGAGCCTGGATCCCGGAGCACAGGGCGGGGAGCAGAGCCTGGATCCCGGAGCACAGGGGGGCGGGGAGCAGAGCCTGGATCCTGGAGCACAGGGGGGCAGGGAGCAGAGCCTGGATCCCGGAGCACAGGGGGGCGGGGAGCAGAGCCTGGATGCCGGAGCACAGGGGGGCGGGGAGCAGAGCCTGGATCCCGGAGCACAGGGCGGGGAGCAGAGCCTGGATCCCGGAGCACAGGGGGGCGGGGAGCAGAGCCTGGATCCCGGAGCACAGGGCGGCGGGGAGCAGAGCCTGGATCCGGGAGCACAGGGGGGCGGGGAGCAGAGCCTGGATCCCGGGTGCCCCCGGGGGTGGGGGCAGAGCCACGCTGAAGCAGGACCTGACCAGGCAGGAAGCGTCGCCTACCGTCAGCGCAGCCTGCCGGTCACTAGCGAGCCACACAGAGTCAGGGCCCTGCTGTGGCTCTCCAGGGCAGCTTCACTCTAACACCGAGAGCCTTCCTCGCCCAGCGAGGGACAGTCCAGCTCCTGCCCTGGGGCGTGGGGGGTCAGCGGCAGCTCCGCTTCCACACCCAACTCAGCGGCTCCCGGGGACGCCCTGGAACACCCTGTTCCCACCCAGGCTCAGGCCCAGGGAGACCAGAGAGCTGGGCTCCGGGAGGAGGGCAGAGCCAGCGTGTCCAGCCCTGGACGGGGCCCTGCGAGGACAGGCTGATCCAGGCCACGCTGCGGCGGGTTAGACCCCTTCGGTGCAGCTTGGCCTTCCGGTCACTCTCAGTGGCCTCGATGGCCCTGCCCTTAGCCTGGGTGAGAGAGAACCAGAGGCACCGAGGTCACCTTCCCCCTCTGTGCTGGCCGAGCCACCCTCAGAACCCAGGACCCGGGGTCTACACTCCTCCTACTCACAGGAAGTGGCTTCAGGCCGCACAGAGTGGGCGCTCAAGGAACGGCGGACAGGGCAGAGTCCCTCCTCCTACCGGCCACCCCAGGTCAAGGCCCCCCCAGAAGAAAGCCCGACCCCCGCCCAAGGACGCCTGCACCACAAATGTCACCACCCGTGACAAAAGGGACCGTGGGGACGTGGCTGGGTGAGGGATCCTGTCCAGGTGGCCGGTGGCCCTTAAGAGGGAGAGGAGGGCTGAAGGGGGGTTGGAAGGCCTCCCCTCGAGGTTTAGGAGACAGAAGCCGCTTCTAGAAGTGGGACGCGGCCTCCTGCAGCCCCCGGAAGAACCTGGCCACCTCCCGCTAGCCACGCCAGGCCGTCTGCAACCGTGACCCCGAGAAGCGCTGGACACATTTCTGTGGCTTCAAGCCGCTGAGTCTGTAGCGATTTGTAACTGGACAATAGGAAAGAAGGTGCGGAGTTCCACGGCACCATGGCCACAGGCCAGCACACAGCCCACCTCTGCCCGCCTTCCCGCCTGGACTAAGCTAACCCCGGCCCCAGGCAGCCCCACTGAGGGGATAGAGCGTCTGTCTTAGAATCAAGATGGGGGACAACACTGTCCCTGGATAACCAAGAAGCTCAGGAGAACAGGCCGCCAAGCTGCGTGCAATTAGGGGTCCCCTCCCGCGGTCCCAGCGTGAGCTGTCGTCTGGGACGGGAGGCCCGGTGTGGGCAGAGCTGACGTTTCTCCTATAAACAGCAGAGATCGGGTCTCACCCAGAGTCTTACTTCCGATGTTAGCATTGAAACAGGACGCAGTGAGGGCAGGCTGCACAGAGCACGGCTGCAGGTCCGGCTGGGCCCAGGCGCCACGATGCAGCCCCCGGCCAGGACCTGGCCGCCCCGGGAGCCCTTGCTGCAGGGCCTGGGTTGTCGGCCTGTCCTTCCTTTCCCCTCGGAGGCTCCAAGGGTGGCCCTGCCCAGCCCCTGGAGAGCCACCTGCAGCCCCCGCTGACAAACGGGAGGGAAGCGGGAGGAGGCGCCCACCCCGTATCCCTTCCAGCAGCCGAGACCTCGTCTCCGGGGGGCGGGGGGCGTGGAGCAGCCCGTGGTGGGGGGATGCACGCTGGGGAGTGCCGTCCCCTCCCGGTCACTCCTCGAGGGGCCAGGAGGATTCTGAGGAGCCCTGGTGGCCGCACCTGAAGTCCTCAGGGGAGGGTCAGTGGCTTCGGTTCTCAGCCTCTGCACAGAAAGCCCCGCTGTCCCCGTCACAGAGTGGCCACTGCCAGGGCCTCAAGTCACGGCGGCAGACGGCGAGGCCCAGCCTGGACTGACCTGAGTCTCCCTGGGTCCAGGGCGAGCCCCCGCCCAGCCGTTGTCCACGGAGCCCAGTCCACAGGGCAGGGCTGGGCCCAGCTGCCCAGTCCTTCACAGGTGGCCCTGGCCTCTGCTCGGGGTCAGGCGCACGCTGACCTCACAGGGCCCACGGGCAGCACCGAGTCGTTAAGCACCGACTTTGCCCGAGGGCTACCAGGGTCAGAAGGCGGGAGCGGAACCCTCACGCTCCAATAGGCTGGCCGCGTCCTCACACCTGGACAGAACCAGGGATGGTGCCGGGAGCCAAAGGTCTAGGACCATACGGCCAGGGGCAGGGGACCCAGGGGCAGCCGAGGGGAGGCAGGTGGGGGCCACGTGGCCCAGCGTCACCCAACAGAGGCACGTCCGAGGCCACTGCGTCACCATCTCAGAAGGAGCACACACAGACCCAGGGAAGGACACTCTGCGGCATGATGCCACAGGCCACCGTCAAACATGGGACTTGTCATTGACCCGCCAGCCATCATGCTGTGTGTGACCGGGCCCGTGTTTGCTGTCTCTGTGTCAGAATGGCTCAGAGATCACCTTCAGGAAACGGGAGCCAGACCCCGAAGGAGGCCTTCCCTAGTGCCCGCCGCCCACGGTGACATCTGCCCAGTGTGACCCTGGGGCACAGCGTGGGGAACATGAACACGAGTCCCCTGCCCCGGGCCTCCTGTCCTCAACGTCCCCCTGTGGTGACCCCTTTCCTCCTCCCGCCACGAGGGAGGCAGCAGCAGCCGTCACGGGGTCTGGCGCTCTGGCCCCGGGCACAGCAGGGGTGGCTGAGCCAGGATGGGAACGGCTCCCAGGTGCACTGTGTCCCCTCATCAGCGAGCTCTGCCTCGGGGACCCCGCCCACAGTCCTCCTGGTTAAGGACCTTCCGACCCCGAGGAGCCCAGATCCCCAGGACTGTCCCTCCTCTGTCTCGGGGCTCCTTAAGGGACCGCGGGGACCGGCCACACCCCATGTCACAGATGAGGAAACAGACCTGAGAGGAGAAGAGGCTTGTCACCTCCAACTGGGCGGGGACCAGGGGCCACTCGTCCAGATGTGTGGCCAGGGAAGGGGCCCAGCATGGTGACTGGCGGGTCAATGACAAGTCACGTTTGACGGTGGCTCCTGGGCCCCCTGAGCCACGGGCAGGGCCAGGCGGGCAGGGCCAGGTGGGCAGGGCCAGGCAGGCCCCCGCTCACCCTGGGTGGACGGCTCGCTCACCTGGGTGTGCCGCACCCGGGCACCTCCTGGCCAGGGCACCTCATGGGGCCAGGGAGGCGAGGATGCGGACCTGGGTGTCCTCCTCGGGGCCTGGTCCAGGCGGGAGAGCGCGGACCGCTGCGTGGGCAGAGGCAGGCCATCGCTGGGTGCCCGCCCTGACCTGCTGCTCCTGCAGACCCCTGCCGTCCGGCTGTCAACAGGCCTCGACCGCGGGCAGCTCCCTGTCACCATCGCGGGGGCCAAAGGTGGGAAGGAGCAGGGCAGCTGGCAGGACCGACCCCAGTCCCACACGGCGCAGCTCGAGCCTCCAAGGCCAGGCGGGCGCCATCGCCTTCCACAGAGCTCCCTGCAGACCCACGGCGCCCGCCACACAACAGTTCCCAAGTTCGAGGCCGGCCTCGGCAACTTAGCAAGACCCTGCATCCAGCAGTGACAAGGCCGGGACGTGGCTCAGGGGTAGTGTGTCCCTGGGATCGGTCCTGGGTGCCAGAATAAGAGACGGCAGGGTTCTGGCCCTCACCCCGAGGCCCGCACTGGAGGGCGTGACGCACCCGATGATCTTGGAAATGTCCCTTGTGTGTTCTGTGAGTGGTCTGCCTTCACCCCAGACGGGCTCCGCGAGAACAGACCTGGGCGCCCTGCATACAGTCGGTGCTCAGCAGACAGCAAAGGCTGAGGGAGCAAGCACAGCAGTGAATCGTGAGACCCCTGCCAACCCCAAACCCCAGAGTGCCCAGGAGCTCACGTCTGCAGGGCAGGGGACCCTCAGGAAGGCCCGGATGGCCACCACCGGATCTCGGCCACTGCTCCCGTGAGGCCCAGGCGCCCTGCCCGGGGTGAGGGCTGCAGCGGCCAGGCCCGCGGGGCCAATGGCCTCCAGCACCCGCTGCAGCTGAACTGAGGGGGCAGAGGGACCGTGAGCCTGGCCCTGGACACCGGCCCCCCCCACTCGCCTGCCTGGCTCGTGCCGGAGCAGGGCCTGGCCACTGGCGTCCTCCCCTGATGGGCGTCCGAGGACCTCTGGGAGGTACAGCCTCCCCCAAGGCCTCTCCAGGAGCCTCACGAGGGAGCCGACGCCGGGCAGCGGCCTACAGGCCCGTCCAGGGCAGCCCACAGTTACACACCAGGACGAGATGCCAAGGAAGGCCTCTGGGCTGGGGACTGCGCGGCTCCGGCTAGCTCCAGCGCCCTCTGTCCCTCTAGCGTGGACACCCACAACGTCCCCAGGTCTTCCATGTCCTGAGGTGGCTCGGGCATGGCCCCACACGCCTGGCTGCACGTCCCACCCCGTGCCCGACCCGAGGACGTGCAGACAGGCGTGTGGGGCCACCCCGTGCCCCAGGACGGGAGCCGCACCCTCAGGCCAAAGGGGGACACATGGGAAGACCTGGGGACGTTGTGGGTGTCACGCTAGAGGGACAGAGGGCGCTGGAGCTAGCCGGGAGCCACGGCGACACCGGTCCCCGGGCAGTCCCCAGCCCAGAGGCCGTCTGTGCCCAGGCCGAGCCACGGTCAGGGAGAGCAGATGGGCCCCAAGGACGACCCAGGGAGACCTGGAACAGGGGCCACCCCTCCCAGGACGTAGAGGCCAGCAGAGGCCAGCAGAGCTGTCCACCCACTCACCCGCAGGGGCCCGCTCCTCGGCCACCCTGCCGGCTCCGCCTGCCGCTGCCTGTCCTGGGACTGTGACCACCGTCCCTCTGTGGGCCACACCCGCGGGGCCTGCCCCCAAGCCAGCCGCTCCCCCAACAGCATCTCCGCTGCACCGTGGCCGTGAGGGGGCCAGGCTGGCCGGGCTGGAGAGGGCGCCGGCTTGTCGGGAGCAACCGGCCACCGTCAGCAGAAGCCACCAGAGGGGACAGGGACAGGAAGGGGTGGTCACCCCGCCTTGGTTCTCAACGTCGTCTCCACGGCGAGCTGAGTCCTTTTAACAGCTCTCGCGCCACCCGGGTCCGGCCCTCGGCTCCCAGCCAGGCTGGACAGAGGGGAGGGACGGTACCTCGGTCACCCTGATGGCAGGTGGAGGGGCCTGGACTCCACCCGGAGCCCAGCTCCCAGGCCAGGCTGGACAGAGGGGAGGGACGGTACCTCGGTCACCCCGATGGCAGGTGGAGGGGCCTGGACTCCACCCGCAGCCCAGCTCCCAGGCCAGGCTGGACAGAGGGGAGGGACGGTACCTCGGTCACCCCGATGGCAGGTGGAGGGGCCTGGACTCCACCCGCAGCCCAGCTCCCAGGCCAGGCTCCGAACGATTCTCAAGACGCAAATTCTGAGCCCCGGGTCCTGGGCCGGGCTCGGGGTAGGACCCTGCCCAGCGTGCCCGAGGCGCTGGGTCCACCCTCAGACCACGTGAAAAACAGCGGTCAGAAAGACAGTGTCCCCGAGCCCCTGCTGTCCCCACGCTCCTTCTTTGGGATCAGTGAAGAGTCCAGTCGGGGCGCTCGCAGCCCTGGGGATGGACGTGCGTCTCCTGCCTGAGGGTCCAACCCGCCCCACTGCAGCCAGCACGCGGGTGCCCCTGTCCAGCAGGTGGCCACCCTCACGGGTCCTGTCTCTGTGCCCACATAGGTGTGTGTGCAAACCTCTGTGTGCGTGTGTGTGTGCACGCGTGTCCCTCAAGTCCTGTGGGTGTGGCGGGAAGGCTGGCTTCGCCGTGAGCGAATCCGTGTCCCTGGTCTGCGTGTCCCCGTGAGCGAGCTGTGCTGTGTACGCGCGTTCCCGAGTGTGTGCACATGCCGGGCACCGTGTCCCGCGCAGCCTCAGTGTGAGGGCCTCTGTGTGCACACGCCTCAGGGTGCGCGAGCCCTGGTCTCTCCACGTGTCCCCTGTGAAGGGCAGAGGAGCCAGCGTCCCCGGGAAAAGCACACGCCACCGTGTTTTTCTGTTTTGGCAAAAAGAAACTAGACTTTTTCCCTGTTGGGAGCAGGGAAGGGGGGCCCCGCTGGGGGGCAGGGAGGGGTGCAGAAAAGCCCCCCACCGACCAGAGGCCCCGCCCGCCTGCTGCGCCCAGGAGGGCAGAAGCCCCTCGGCCCTGCAGGACGGCCGTGCCCTGGCCAGTGCCCTAGCCGCCCAGGGGCCCTGCAGGGCCAGCAGAGCTAAGCTGAGCCGGGGCCTGCAGAGGGCTGGCAAGGGCCTCCTGGTGGCAGCCTGGGGACACGCCCAGCCCCAGCAGCCTCCTCCTCAAGACTTGGAGGCCTTGACCCAACAGGTCACCTTCAGTTCCAAGCTGAGGATGCAGAGCTGCGGCCGGCAGAGGCACAGTGACCCTGGGGACCAAAGGCACTGGCCAGAAAGACAAGCTGCATGTCACCCAAATGAGGATTTCGCCCACAGGACACCCTCCGAGGCCTCGGGCTCATCCTGACGGCCACCAGATGCCCCCGAGGAATCCAAGGCCAGGCACAGGGCGGCCAGGACGCACCAGGGGAGGACAGCGCAGGGCCCGAGACCAGAGCCTGCACAGCCGCTCAGTCCCGCCTGACGCTTTGCCCAGAGACCAGGGACACACCGCGAGCTCCCAGGGCCCCACCGACCCGCAGGCAGGGAGGCCAACACCAGGCTGAGGGCGCCCCGAGGCAGGAGGCGTCCGACTGCAGCCGGTGGCCTCCATCTGGAGCCTCTGAACCCCCGCCCAGCACCCCGGGTTTCCGTTTTGTGATTCTGATCTTGTGGCCCCAGGAGTGGAACCCAGGTCCCCCGCAGGCCAGGCCAGGCCAGCTGTCGCCGAGCTACACCCCCCGCCTTGTGTTCAGAGACAGGGTCTCACGAAGCTGCTGAGGCTGGCCTGGAGCTTGGGATCCTCTAGCCTCGGCCTCCCGAGTTGCTGGCATGACAGGCCGCTGCCACCTGCCCAGCTCAGAACTGGGCGGAGCCGTCCCTGGTCTGGAGTGGGAACTGGTGCCTGGAGGCGAGGGCCCCTGGGGCTCGGGGCCAAAGGCAGCCCCTGGTCCAGGGCGTGGACTGGGCCCTCCCCCGACTCCCACACCATCTGTCGGTGGCCGTGACCTCAGCTGGCTCGTCCACACAGGCCAGTGACAGGACCGTCCCAGGGTGACCAGGAGTCCTCTGGAGACACAGGCCACGCGGCCCGGGGAGCAGCCTGTCCTCCTCATGACCTTGAGGCCTGGCCCGTCTGGGCACCAGGCGGGGGGGGGGGGGGCAGAGTCTCCCGGCTCTCGGGAGCCTCCAGAGTGGGGAAGGGTCTTCTCCCCCGACTCCTGAGGCCCGATGGACAGGAGAGACGGGCTCTGGGAACCTCGCCTGCCTCTTGTCCGACTCGGACGCCCCGTGAGGGGGCGCTGATGTTCAGGCAGCGCGGTGAGCACACCCAGATCCAGGGACTCAGGAGGCCCAGGCGGGAGGATGGCAAGTTCAAGGCCAGCCTCGGCACATGATGGAGGCCCTGAGCGACTCCGAGAGGTCCCAGAGTTCCAAGAGCCTTGGAAAAGCCCCCAGGCCTGCGGGTCTCTCGGGGACCTGGGGGTGGCTCCTCACGTCCTCGCAGCAGTGGACTCCCGCCCTGCCCAGCACCGGCCTCCGCCCCGCCAGGAGGGCTCCAGGGGACCTGGCCTAGCACGGGGCCAGTGCGTCTGGGAGGAACAATGGCCTCTTTGTCGGCTCTGCCTCGTGGGAAACTGCAGCCTCCCACTAATCTCCTCCTTGGCACTTGTCCCCGACACAAGTCACCGTCAGGGGAACAGAATGAGGCAGCATCATCCGTCCCTCACGGGGGACCTGGGGCAGCCGCAAGACCACCCCGCCCGCCCCGAGCGCCGGCCAGCAAGCAGGGCGCTGACCAGTTCCGGGACTCTGAAGGGCAGAGCGTGGCCACCAGGCCACCAACAGTTCTGAGGCACCCCGCGCAGGGGGACCTCGGTCACCTCGCCCACCTGACTCCCGGCGGTCACAGAGGACCTGCTCCTGAGGTGTCCCAGGACCCAGGAAGACGGTGTCCAGTTTCTCCCACTGAAGCCCCAGCTCCTGGCACAGACTGGCCTGTGTGTCTCCCAACGCAAGGGACGGAGCCCAGAGCCTTCCCCGTGTCAGACACGTGCTCCGCCACCAGCTCCACTCCCGACTTCGTCTTGAGACACGTTCATCAAGGTGCTGAGGCTAGCCTCCAACTTCCAATCCTCCTGCCTCAGCCTCCTGAGTGGCTGGGACTTTAATAGCGATGGCCAATAAAGGGTACTGGGGGCTTTTTCTGCCCTGGCCTGAAGGTCCACAAACTCACAAGGAAACAAAGGGCGGTATTCAGGCGCGGCCCTCGGGTTCCGTGTCTGGGTTGGCTGTGGGGCTGGAGACCCCGGCCTCCCTCCCGGGGCCC
Organism: Ictidomys tridecemlineatus; assembly: GCF_052094955.1. Classification (NCBI taxonomy): domain Eukaryota; kingdom Metazoa; phylum Chordata; class Mammalia; order Rodentia; family Sciuridae; genus Ictidomys; species Ictidomys tridecemlineatus. The sequence goes on from NC_135486.1 coordinate 144,239,965, forward strand.
GTTTGTCTCAGGCTGGCTGCGGTGGCCTGAACCCAAAGCCACAGAAGGGCAGTGGGTGGGGCCCAGCCGGGCTGGCTTCCCACTGCAGTCGTGCCAACCTGGAGCCGGGCCCAGGGGCACCACAGCCCACCCGGCCAGGGGTCCACCCACGGGGACCTGCCCCCAGCTGGGTCTCCTCAACTCCATGAGGCCGCCACCGAGTCACCTCCCGCACCTGGTGTCAGCAAGACGCGGCCTGCGACCCCCAGGCGCCAGGACATCTGACCTCAGGGTATAGGCGGCTGCCCACCAGCGCCTCCTGAGGACAGGGCCCGTGGCCAGCCCCTGGCCAGGCCGCCTGCCACCATCACAGCTGCCCCCACTGCTGCGACCTCAAGGCCCTCCCCAGCTCCACGTGAGGGCAGCCACCGAGGACCCTCCTGGGGTGGGCCGACTGCCCCCTCCGTGGTGGCCACTGCCCCAGAGCTGGTGGCCAGGGTTCTCGGAGCTCAGAACACTGCGCCCACATCACACTGCCCACCTGAGGGACGCCGGGTCCACGTGCCCACTCACCCTGCGCCTGGGAGCCAGGAACGGCAGAGGGTCACGGCAGCTCAGCTCGGTTCCCTCAGCAGGGAGGGAGGGAAGAAGGTCAGGGAAGGAAGGAGGTCAGGGAGGGAGGTCAGGGAGGGAAGGAGGTCAGGGAGGGAGGTCAGGGAGGGAGGGAGGTCAGGGAGGGAAGGAGGTCAGGGAGGGAAGGAGGTCAGGGAGGGAAGAAAGGTCAGGGAGGGAGGGAGGTCAGGGAGGGAAGGAGGTCAGGGAGGGAAGGAGGTCAGGGAGGGAGGGAGGTCAGGGAGGGAGGTCAGGGAGGGAAGAAGGTCAGGGAGGGAAGGAGGTCAGGGAGGAAGGTCAGGGAGGGAGGGAGGTCAGGGAGGGAGGTCAGGGAGGGAAGGAGGTCAGGGAGGGAAGAAAAGTCAGGGAGGGAGGGAGGTCAGGGAGGGAGGTCAGGGAGGGAGGCCAGGGAGGGAGGGAGGGAGGCCAGGGAGGGAGGGAGGTCAGGGAGGGAGGAAGGTCAGGGAGGGAGGAAGGTCAGGGAGGGAGGTCAGGGAGGGAGGGAGGTCAGGGAGGGAGGAAGGTCAGGGAGGGAGGAAGGTCAGGGAGGGAGTAAGGTAAGGGAGGTCAAGGAGGGAGGAAGGTCAAGGAGGTCAGGGAGGGAGATCAGGGAAAGGGGCAGAGCTGGGCTTCCCCCAGGTCCTGGGTAAGAAGCATGGCCAGGACAGGCACAAAGAACCCTAGTCCACCAAGATGCATCCCCAGGACCCCAGCGGAGGCGGGAAACCACAGATGGGCTCTAAGTTTGACTTGTAAATCAGCACAGGCCAGGTGTGGCGGCCCATCGACTCGGGAGGCTGAGACGGGAGGATCACAAATTTGAGGCCAGTCTCAGCAACGTAGTGAGGTCCTGGGTCGAATTAAGAAACAAAGGAAAGGACTGGGGGGTCCACAGCTCCGTGGTAAAGTGCCCGTGCAGTCCTCAGTACCAAGAAGGATCTTTAAGACTAGGTCCAGCTCCTAGAGGGTGAACGTGTCAGACTGACAAAGAACCAGGGCAGCCGTCCACCGTACAGTGTGGACCTGCGGAGCCAGGGGACCGCTCCCGTCCCCAGCGTGACGCGTGAGGTCGCATGCTGCCCATTCAGGACAGGACACAGCTGACGACTTAGGAATTGTTAGTTTCTGGAATTTTCCGCTGTCTATTTTTGGACTGTGGCTGACCACAGGAAACAAACTGGAAAGTGAGACCACGGAGGGGGGACGGCTGTAAACGGCCGCGAGGGCCAGCCACGTGAGCCTCTGTCGCCCGAGGAGGGCCGTCACCATCCCCTTGGCCAAGGAAGGTAGGGGACAGAGCATTAAAGTCAGGCTGAGGGTCGCACACGGGCGTGCGGCAGGGCAAGACTCGAACCCAGGCCACCAGCCCCTCAGCCTCCCGGAGCCAGCTTCCCTCGCTCCATGCCCAGAAATAAGAACCCGGCCCCACCAGAGCCCCCGGGAGGGCCCCGTCCCAGCCCCACGTCTCCCCGGGAGGCCCCCGTCCCAGCCCCACGTCTCCCCGGGAGGCCCCCGTCCCCACGTCTCCCCGGGAGGCCCCCGTCCCAGCCCCACGTCTCCCCGGGAGGCCCCCGTCCCCACGTCTCCCCGGGAGGCCCCCGTCCCAGCCCCACGTCTCCCCGGGAGGCCCCCGTCCCCACGTCTCCCCGGGAGGTCCCCGTCCCCACGTCTCCCCGGGAGGTCCCCGTCCCCACGTCTCCCCGGGAGGCCCCCGTCCCCACGTCTCCCCGGGAGGCCCCCGTCCCCACGTCTCCCCGGGAGGCCCCCGTCCCCATGTCTCCCCGGGAGGCCCCCGTCCCGTCCCCCCATCCGCTCTCCGTGCCTTGCCTCAGGCCCCGTGGGCCACCGAGATGGTCCCGAGCTCCCTGCCCCCTCCTTTTCCCAAGTCACCCCCTGAGCAGGACACAGCAGTGGACACCTGTTCATTTCGTAGGGAACCCCGAGGTGGACGGCGGCTCTCGGCCCTGCAGGGCCCACAGGCAGTGCCCGGCACCCCGCCCCCCACAAGGAGGAGACAGGACCCGGCCAGCTCCAGCCTCAGAGGTCGGTCACCACCACACAAGAGGGGTCCTGTCCAGAGGTGGGGAGCCACTCATGGAGGTCACCAGACAAGCCGGGGGAGGAGCTGGGACCAGAATCCGCCCAGAGCCTTCATGTCACCATCTGGAGGGGACGGGGGGGCACCCCTGATGGAGAAAGAGCCAGAGGCTCCCAGGTGGGGGGCTGGCAGGCAGAGCCCGGGAGGCAGAGGTGCCCACTTCCACCCCTGGGCAGTCCCTGTCCCCTCCCTCCTCAGCCCAGCTGGACTGGGGGCCTTCCCAAGGTAGACCCCGGGCCCCAGGCCTGGGCTTGAGAAATGCTGATGCTGCCCACCCTGTAGCCCAGCAGTGGCACTGGCCTCGACTTAGCATTTCTGATGAGGGGCTGGGGACAATGGCTCCCTGGGAGGGGACGGGTCCTCTGCCCCTGGCGGCACCCCTTCCAGTCTTCCTGGACAAAGCCTTTATTTCTTAACAAATGAATTTTCAATAAAAAAGGGACCTGGGGAGAGGGGTGGTCTCCAGGCCGTGGCTGCCCACTGTCCGGGAGGCCTGGGAAGGCCAGAGGGAGGCTGAGCTGGGAGCGGGAGAGGACGCGTCTCATGCCCTCGCTGGCCGGGGAGGGGAGGCCACAAGCCCGCGTGGGCCAGCAGCCCCATCAGCCAGGGCCTTCCAGAACCTTCTCCAGGGTGACGTCCCAGGGGCCAGTGGTGGACTGAGTCTGGACGTGTGGGGGGACAGGTGGGAAGCCTGGGACAACTCCCCGGCCCCGGGCCTGGTGCCCAAAACCACCCAAAGCTGCACTTCCCTGAGCTTCAGTCCACGATGGCGCCTCCCCGCTGCAGGGGGTCATCCACCTGGGAGCCCCAGAGCCCAGCTGCCCTCGGCAGACACTGCAGGGTTCACACACCCGGCCCCAGGCCAGCCGTCCTGGGCCCTCCACCTGGGACCCCAGGACTACGTCACGTGGAGAGAGCACGTGAGCAGGTGGCCACCCGCAGACCAGTTCTGGGGCCCAGGGCGGTGCCAGGCAGGAGAGCCCTCCCACACACAGAAGGTTCTAGTTCCTCATGTTGGAAGCCAGGCCTCCAACAGTAGGTGGCCGACACCCGGGGCCACAGTCCCCACAGGAGGCGTGGACAGTCGGCGTTTGCCCAAAAAGCCCTGAAGTTTGGTTGACACCCACTGCAGATCGCGAGGCTTGTCAGCAAGCGGTGAGGGGCACAGCCAATGAGGAGCCTCAGAGCCCCATGTCAACCGGGGCTCAGAGAGGTTGACTAATGGACCCGAGATCACACAGCCAGCATTCGGACCTTGGGAGCCCGGCTTCTCACACACTGCCTGCTGGGCATGCCCCAGGAGTGGGGCTAGTCCCCGATCCTGGTAGAGGACCAAGTCTGAAGCCGGCCAGCGAGAGGTTGCTCGGGGGAAGAGCCGACTCAGGAAATAGGGGCCAGAATCTGCTGGGCCGGGAGAGGCCCGACGGGGGGCCACCCTTGCAGACTCGGGCCTGGAGGACGTTCACCTCAGCTTCACGGGGACGTGGCCACACCTCAGAGAGGCCTCCGTCGGAGGAATGAGCCCGGGAGTTCTCTCACCTGCCCTAAGACGCCCGTGTCCCCTGGCTGGTGAGGGGCTGTCCACCTGCAGCCCGAGGACCGAGGACCGAGCCTGGGCCTGGGGCGGCTCAAGGCGCTGGGCGCTGGGTCTGCCCTTTGCTCCTGTAGGCCCTGCCGGCCAGCCCTGCCCCCCCCAGCTGGACTCTGGGAGCTGGCCGTCCCTGAGGTGCCCTGGTCACACCCTGCAGAGCTGCCCTCCCCCCGCCCCGCCCAGGCTCCTGGACACGGGTGGGACCAGGTGTCCCCCGAGGCTTGATGACCTGCAGGCGCCAACGCCATCCACGCAGAGGCACGCGTCCAGCCCACGTCTGCCACCAGGCGAGGCCAGAAAGGCAGGGACTGTGCCCTAAGGGCCACCAACCTGCTCCTGGGAGAGAACATTAAGGACCCAGGGGACTGAGGGACAAGAGGTGACACCAGCTACGCAGGCTCTCACAAGGGCAGAAGTGCCCCCTACTCCTGGCCCGGCCTTCGTCCCCGTCTTGGATGCTGGCCCCACTTCCCAGTGGCTCCACCGGTGACCTGGGCGTCGGTGCTTCCTTGTTCAATTAGCTGTGTGACCTCAGAAACCTTCTTGAGCTCTCTGAGCTTTTTACGGATTGGGGAAAAACAGGAATGACTTCTTTGCAGTGCTGGGATCGAACCCAGGGCTTCTGTATGCCAAGCAAGCACTCTGCCACCGAGCCACCCCCAGCCCTCACCGGCAGAATAAAACGGGCGGAAATGACAGGCCAAGTGTCTTTCGGCTTACACTTGAGGCGCACACTTGAGGCACACCACTCAGTAAGGAAGCTCAGGAGCACCCTTCACAGAAAATGGAGTGGCTTTGTGCTACAAGAGGCTCAGCCTAGGAATAAAGGAAATGCAAATTAGAGCAACCAGCTGCTTCTTCAGAGGCGGAACACACCTGCCATTTGCTCCAGTGAGACAGCGGGCGTGCACAGGGACTCCTGAGGGGGCACTGGCAGCCGCTTCAGTGTGTGTTTGTCAGAGACGGGAACAGCCCAAACACCCACCGACGGCATGAACCAAGTAAGGTTCATCCATGCAGTAGAACACTACACAGCCATGAAAAGGAGCAAGACTTGGGAACATCGTGGTCATCACCGTGGAATCCCAGGGAGGGCTCACTGGGGGATTGAATGGCCATAGCCTGGCCACGGGAGGTATTCCATTTGACCCTCACTGCACTCTGCCATGATGTGACCCACAAACCCGGGCCACTGCCCCCAGCACCCTCAGACCCGCTGACTAATTGACGAATTCCTGGCTGACATTTCTCAAAGATCAGGAGCCCAGGTCGCAGCTGAGCTGGGAGGGGTCAGGCTGGGCTCCAGGGACGCCCCAGCAGCACCCCAGAAGGCAGGCGCCCAGCCTGGGACCATCACCACCAGGACAAGCAGGAGGCTGGGGCTGGAACGGCGGCCGTGGAGGGTCAGCGGGCTTTCCAGACGCGCAGGGCAGGGCTCACTGTGGGGGAGCCCCCAAGTCAAAGGCCCGGGAAGTGGGGGACAGAGGGCACCAGGGTCCGAGGGCCTGAGCCAGGAGGATCCAAGCTCCAGGCCGACCAGTCTCCAAAGATAAAGAGGCGGGAGTGGAGCCAGCGCAGGGCACGTGGCAGCCTGCAGGGGGCGCTGGGCTGCCGCCCGCCACCCCCCCAGGGCCGGGGCCTTCTGTGGGGGAGGGGCTCAGTGGACACTTGCTGGGCCAGAGAGGGCCAGGGGCCCGGGGGTGTTCTTCTCTCTCCCCCCTAAAAGGTGGGCCTAGGGTCATCGGCACCAGAACGAGGGGCGCTGCCAGGCAGGCTGGGCCTGAGCCCTGCCCGCAGCCCTACTGTGCACCCACCTGGAGTCAGGGGCCAGTCTTCCCCACGGCCAGGCTCTGCCCTCGACCATCCCAGGCAGGCTCCCGCCCGGCCCCAGGTCGCTCACTGTTCCCACCTGGCCCAGGGGAGGGGCGTGGGCACCCCAGGTGTGCCTGGGACAGCCTGGTGTCCCCAAAGTCTTCATCCTCAAAAGCGCCTACCTGGTTCATCACAATGACTTTAAAAAGAATAGAGAAGCTGTGTGACAACAACAGAAAGTCTCAGTGACAGATACCGTGATTTACTTTTGGAGAACCGCGGCTTCCGCCCCCCCACGCTGGGGCTTGTTAGAGTGGGGCCACCCACAGCTGAGTGGACACGGTGGAATACTACCTGGGCGTCAAAAAGGACGAAGCCCCGATTCAGGCTGCGGCTCGGACGACACTCGAGGACGTCACCGCACGATTCCGTTGGCATAGAGTGGACAGCACACAGCGGTGGGTGGGGGCAGATGGGGGGGTCACATCTAACCAGCGCAGAGTGCTTCTCTCTCTCCACTGAACACCGTCTGGGCCTTCGATGGTGCTGAGGTGGCCTTGACCTTGGGATCCTCCTGCCTCGGCCTCCCCAGTGGCTGGGCGGCAGGCGTGGGCCACCACAGCGGCCAGCGGGCTGGTAAACGCGCTCTTGGGGGCTCTGAGCCCTCCCAGGCACTCATGGCTCTTACCCGGGACCACAGAGAGGGCCTTCAGCCTGCACCCGTGCAAACTAGTCACCGCCCCGAGAGTGCTGGTGGCCCGCTCCTGGGACCCAGTGACTCGGGTGTGGAGGGTCTAGGGCTGAGCTGGGGACAGAGCAGGACAGGCAGGCACAGCCCGGGCTCCGCCCACCGTTTCCGGCAGAGAACACGGAGCGATCCGGGTGCCAGGTCCCTGCCGGCTGCCCCTGGGCACAGGCCAGCCCCTGCCCCCTGGCACCCGGGTGAGGCCCAGCTCGCGGTTCTCGCGCCCCTGAGGCGGACCAGCCTCTCCCAACTGGCTTCACCTGCCTGGAGCCGCCGTGGGCGGGGAGGCCCGGCCAGCCGCTTGCCCAGCCAGGAGGAGGACGCCCTTGACACCCATGAGACCGGCCACTGCCGGTGGCTCACCCATCTCCCCACAGGATGGCCGCGGGCCCCTGGACGGGGACGGCACAGATGCACAGGGCCACCCAGACAGCGGCAGACACCCCTCACCCGGCACGTGCCACCTGTGCGCTCCCCACTGCTCCCTGGTCAGACGACCCGACGGAGACCTGAGACAGAGGCGCCCCACCCCACAGGGAGGACAGGAGGGAGGACCAGGGCAGAGCAGGTCAGCCGCCAAGAGGGCTGGCCCTGGACGGGGCTCCCCGTCACCTCCCTCGCCAGCTGCAGCCCGCAGATCCCATGGCACCGTGGCGGTGGCACGGATGTCACTCGCTGGGCTCCGAGGGCTGTGCTGTCCAGGGTCAGGGTTCCTGGCAGAAGCGCGAGGCCCAGCCCACAACGTCCCTCCTGGGGTCACGGCTTAGAGACGACTTCATTTCCTTGGACTTTCAGCTGCAGGTGGACACAGCACAATGCCCTCCTTCTCCTGGGCCAGGGCAGGCTCCACCGCGGAGGCTGAGGCAGGAGGATCGTATTCCCGCCTCCACCCTCTGCTCTGTGCCCTGGAACGTCCCACAGGACACCCGCCCTCCCAGGAAGCAGCTGCCAAGTGCGCACCACTTCCTGTTTTTCCAAAATGTCCCCATTGGGGATGGCGAAGTCTCCAGGAGTTCCGGAGGGGGTCTTGACCCTCCAGGGCACACGACCCTCCGGGCGGAGGAGACCGGGCAGGTGGGACTCCCGCTGCGGCCGTGGTCACTCGCCCTGAGATCACCCGTCAGGGACCTGTGCCAGCTGCCACTGCCCAGAGAAGGGAGAGGCCACGACCCCCTGGGGGAGGGAGAGACGCCCCAGTGACCGCCCGTCCTGACTGCCATGAGACACTCTGCGTGGACACCCAGGCCATCTCCCAGGACGAAGGACACGTGGAGGGTGAGGAGCCTCCAGCCGGCTACCACTCATGGTGTCCCTGCGGTGTCCCTGCGTCCCCACCCCGGGGCTCCTGGCTTTGGGAGTCCCTCCCCGTCCCCCACCAGCTGCCCAGTCCCCGCTGACACTGAAGCCGGGCGGTCAGGCCAACCCAGGACCACGCTGAGCCAGGAGAGTGGGTGACCTGGGCCTGGGATCCCCTGCCGGGCTCCCGGGTCACCCCAGCGCGGCGCGGGACCTTCTGGAAAAGGCCGAGCTGCAGACGGTGACACCGGTGGCCGGGAACCAGAGAAGGGGACGGCGGCAGAGTGGAGGGTTTTCAGGGCTGGGAGCATGTCACACCCACAGGACACACACCCAGGCTGAACCCCAAGGCCAGCCCCGGGCTTAGGATGGGCGGACAGTATGTGACCTAGACTGTCACTCTGGGTGACCTGTGACGGCCACATGTCCATGCAGGGCCAGCAGCTGTAGAGGAACAAGCCGTGGGGCTGTGGACAGTGGGGTACTGTCGCTGAGTGTTCACGGTGTGTTGAAAGGGAAGGGGATGGGGTGAGTGCTGGGCGCAGGGTACCACGCACAGGCCTGGGTCCCCCCACACCACAAAGGGGGCGAGTCCTTAGATGGGGGACACCTTCCTGGATGTGCGGGACCCTGCCGGGCTGCCCCTTGGGCCGTGAACTGGTTTGTTTCTTTTAAATTGCTCTAAATCTCGCTCCTTTAAAATTCTGAGATTAAGGGCTGGGGATGTGGCTCAAGCGGTAGCGCGCTCGCCTGGTATGCGCGCAACCCGGGTTCGATCCTCAGCACCACATACCAACAAAAGATGTTGTGTCCGCTGAGAACTAAAAAATAAATATTAAAAATTCTCTCTCCTCTCTCACCCTCTCTTAAAAAAAAAAAAAAAAAATCTGAGATTAAATAAAACCCTGAACCCGCTCCCGCCCTCCCGGCCCTCGCTGGATCCTTTCCGATTCCCTGGGTCCCTCCTGTCACCCCTGAGGCCTGGGGAAGGCCACACCAGGCTCCCTCTGTGCGGACGGAGGCCAAGCCTGGGAGGCTGCGAGGCCACAGTCACAGAGTTGAGCCCCGGGTGGCGACGGGAGCCATTGTCCCAGAGAAAGCATTTTCCTGGCCGTCCGTGGGGGTGACAGGTGACGGCCACTTGTGGATGAAAAGGCAGAATTCTCCTTTGAGGTCCCAGGAGGTAAGCTGACTGTGACCCGGGTTTGCATCGGACTGACCCTAAGGTCCCCAATAAATGGTGGCAGGACGGGGGCATTTTGATCCCCCAGATTCTAACCCATCAAGGACGACCCCGTCGGGACCTCGCACTCAGGCCCAGGACCCCCAGGCCTCGGGGCAGCTCCTGATCTGAGACGGCGCCTGGTGTGCGTCGGCCTGAGGTCACCTGGGCACCGTCGGGGCAACAGCCCACTCTGCGAGCCCCGAATCCCGTCCGACCCAGCACATGGGCCGGGAGCAGCCCTTCTCGGGAACCGAGAGTCGGGGTCTCGATGACAACTGAGCCACACCCAGATGCCATCATTTCCCTGCCCCTTCCAGAACGACTCTGCTCAGGTAGGAAAGGGAGTGGGGGTGGAGGCCACGGGCTGGCCGGTCCAGGGCTGGCCGGTCCAGGGCCCGCCTCCAGGCCTCACCACCCGGATCGACTGACAAAGCGCCTTCTGTTCCGCGCTGGAGGCGGACGGCTCTCCGTGTGCATTTCATTAAACCCGGAGCCGTGGCTGGCTGCCATCGTGACGCTGTGGGCTCCCGTGGCCAACGTCCAGCCGGACGCGCTGGCACCGGCCCCCACCCCTCCTGACGGCGCGGGACACTCAGCCAGTCTCCAGTGTGGTCCCCAAGACTTTTCTGCCGTCACAGAGCACACAAGGGCTCTCTGTGGCAGCCCCTGGAGACCCACAGGCACTTTCCTTCCCAGAGGGACCGATGACAGCTCACGGGAGGAACCAGAAACTGTACTGAAGCCAGAAGCAACGTGCGGGGCCAGGCTCACTGAGGAGAGCGTCGCGGGTCCTGCACGCTCAGACTTCACACACACACCGCCACGGTCACGCTCTGACTGTCCGCGAGGCCGATGTCCCTTCAGGCCTTGGTCTGTTCTACGTGTGTCAGTCCCAGGAGGGGACCCGGGGCCTGAGAAATGACCCAGCTCTGCCTCAAGGTGTGCACCACAGGGAACACACAGAGGCCCACTCTGACCTGCCGCTCCAACCACATCCCCCAACGTGAGAAATGGCGTCCACATCCGGGGCCCGAGGCCTCGGCACCGGGCCTGTGCGACGTGGTCTTCCTGCACGTCGGCCACCCCACGGGGAACCCCAAAGGGGGCCCGAACCACAGGAAGCCCGTGTAGACAGTGGAGGAGACGACCCCCTTCTTTGTCTGGTTCACGCCCTGGTCCCGGCACCCGGAGGTCAGGCAGGACGTGAGCCCACGGTTCAAGGCCAGCCTGGGCCACCCAGGGCCACCCCTGTGGAAATCACGCCCATCACACGGTTACAGAAAACGGTTCTGTAAGCCCCCCTTCAAGATCAGGCCCAACCAGGCCCCACGGTGCACACCTGCATCCCAGGGGCTCGGGAGGCTGGGGCAGGAGGATGGCCAGCCTCAGCAACTTAGCGAGGCCCTAAGCCACTCAGTGGGACCCCGTCTACATACAGTAGAAAGCAGGGCTGGGAGGGCTCAGTGGTCAGCGCCCCTGGGCTCAACCCCCAGTGATCTCCCCAAGTCAGGTCCAGAGCGTGGGAAGTCCAGGGAGGCCGGACACCACGAAAGTCACCCCCGGGACCTCCCACCCAGACACGGCACGGGGGCAGCAAAGCCTCGTCTTTTATTTTGCATCTGGGGCCCCGCGGTGTGCCTGGTGGGCGCCAATGGCCTTTCCTTGCACTTAACAACAACAAACGCAGGGGCTCAAGTGACCCATGGCCAAGGGGTCTGCGACCAGGACCCTGAAGCCAAGCCCACGAAGTCGTGAGGCAGGACCCCGTCCTGGGGAGGGAGGCCCTGGCCCTGGGCGCGCAGCGGGCAGGACCGTCTCAGGTAAGGCAGGCGGGCTTCGGAGTCAGAGCCACCACCAGAAAGGCCACTGAGGCAGGAGGAGGAGCCAGCCGGTGGCAGGTCACCCAGGGACGGCGGGCGGCCAGCGGTCACAGCCCTCCGGGACGACCTGGGGTCGCGGCTCCCTGGGACCAGCCAGCTCCAGGCCACCGTCTTTGCCTGTCCTGGGCGGACTCCAAGCAGCAGTTTATGGGTCTGGACTTTGTGACGTTTTCCCCCCAAAAGAAGAATCAAAGGTGGACTCTGCGGAGAGGAGGCCTCTCCCAGGGTGGCCTCCTGCGGCGCGGCGCCCGCTCTCCAGGGTGCCCGAGTCCTACAAGCGCTTGTAGGTGCCCAGGAGGGCTTTGCAGTTGGGACAGTAGTGGTCCACGTCCTGCAGGGCGTCCACGCAGAAGGGGATGAAGCAGCAGCCGGCCACGCACCTGGGAAGACAAAAGGAGCCACACGTCAGCAGCCGCGGCAGGTGGGGTGGGGCCAGCGTCCTGACACCTGGGAACCTGGGGGCACTAGGAAAGGGCACTTGAAATGGGGTCATCCGAACGGCCCTCAAGCCCAGTGGCGGGCGTCCTCGGAAGAGGGAAGGCTAAACGGCGCGGTGGCACTCCCGTAAGCCCAGACTCGGGAGGCTGAGGCAGGAGGATCGCCAGTTCAAGGCCAGCCTCAGCAATTCAGCAAAGAAGAAAGGCCAAGAGACACAAAGGCCCGACTGGAGTGCAGCGCCACAGCCAGGAGCACCTGGGCCACCGGAAACGGGGGACGGCGAGGACAGCTCTTCCCCAAGAGTGGCTGGAGGCAGCGTGCCCTGCTGCCATCTTAACTCTGGGCTTTTGGCCTCCGGGATCGTGAGAGAGCACTTTAAGGGTCTGTGGGGGTCAGGAGACTCCTACACCAAGCCTCCCCGCCTCCCCGGGGCCAGTTTCCAAACCTGGGAGCATTCAGCGTCTTTCAGAATCTCAGATGGGAGGCCGGTGAGTTTTGTTTTTGTGAAAAGCACACAGTGGGGGTTGGGGACCCTCTTGTTTGTTCATGGCACCAGGGCTCCAGCCCCGGGTGCTCTGCCACTGAGCCACATCCGGCCCTCTCTCTCTTATTTTGAGGCAGCGTCTTGCTAAGTTACTGAGGCTAGCCTCAAACATGTGATCCTCCTGCCTCAGCCTCCCCAGTCACTGGGACTACAGGCCTGCACGGTGACACCCAGCGACTCAACTCGGCTCTGAAGCAAGAAAACTGCTGAAGGGAATCTCCGAACAAGTGAGGCTGGCTGCCTTCACTCAGTCGTGGGCCCGTTTCCCGCCCAGGTCCCATCCCTCTCTTCACACAGCAACCAAACCGAGATCCCAACACCACCCCGCAGCCAGGTGACCCCAGGTGGCCACGTCCACACACACAGCAGGACTCCTGCAGCCCTGGAACCAACCCGGTCACCGCCAATCACAAAAGACACACACTGTGTGATTCTGCTGCTGTGGTCACATTAGAGGCAGAGGATAGAGCAGCTGCCAAGTCACCAACAATGTCGATGAAGTTCCGCCCCTGGCAGGAAGGCAGAGCCGAGGAGGAAACTTCTTGTGAAAGACACTTCCTCTTTCCTCCCTGCCTCAGTACAAAGCTCAAATCCAGGCAGCCACACCACTTGGAGGTTTCGCTACCACACATCCCCAGGCAAGCTCACAGATGGGGAAAGCCAGCACAGAGAGGCACAGCCACCTGCCCACTGTCACACAGCTGGTGTGAGGGGGTCTGGCCCTACTCTGCCACATTTAAGAAGAAGACAGACGGAGGAACAGAAAGTCGGTGTCAACCTCGAAAGCGAGATCACAGAGGCTGACTTGCAATCTTCATTTCTATTCTGTCTTCCTGTTTTAAAGATGATGTTTCAGAGGTTTTTTGTTTGTTTATTTTAGGGGTTTTGGCTGTTTGTGTGGGGAATGGTCCTGGACTCAAGGGAGCCTTACCACACTGAGCTACACCCCTAGCCCTTTTAGTTTTTGAGACAGGGTCTCTCTAAACTGTTCGAACCTCACTAAGTTGCTGAGGCTGGCCTTGACCTCCTGCCTCAGCCTCCAGTCCCTGGGATCCCAGGCCTGCACCACCGTGCAGTGCCCAGTGCCGGCAAAGTTTCACTCTATACAAACACCCGGGTGATGGACTTTGTAGCATTTTCTGTCCAGGGAGGGAAACCCACAGGCCATGGGGAGCCATGGGCAGGCGGGGGATCAGATGGCCAGGGACAGGTTGGTCTCCCAGCCTGACCTCAGGGAAGGGAGCAAGCTCTCTGGGGCTGCGAGCCCCTCTCTGAAACAAGGAAGAGAAATGGTGTTCCTTATTGCCCTGATGTCACAAGCACACGACGAGGACGTGGCACTGCCCAAGAGCAGAGGACTCCTGAGACCACTCCTGACCCCTCTCCTTCAAGGGAAACTCGGCGGTGGTTTCCCAAGAGCTCCGTGGCCGGGAAGAGGCCCGGACCTGCTGGGTGGGGTTCAGGTGTTCCCTCCAATTCCCCCCAAGAGCAGACCCTAGGGTCTTCACACATGACGCCCTGGGAGCAGGCGGAGAGCTCACTGAACCCCACAGAGGCAGCGGGGAGAGCGGCCAGTGGTGGAGGGACAGAGTTCTGAGGGTACTGGGCCTGGGTTAGTGCCCAGACCCCTGGGGCTCCTCAGAGTCAGCAAACCCACTATCAGGTGGGTCTGAAGTTCTACAAGAATCAGAGACCCCAAGGGCCTCACCCTGCGCACATGTGAGCGCCGCTGGGTCCCTCCGCAGGAGGGGCGGACGCTCAGGAGCCCGTGGGTCCCTGGTGGGTCCCTCTGCAGGAGGGGCAGACGCTCAGGAGCCCGTGGGTCCCTGGTGGGTCCCTCTGCAGGAGGGGTGGACGCTCAGGAGCCTGTGGGTCCCTGGTGGGTCCCTCTGCAGGAGGGGTGGACGCTCAGGGGCCCATGGGTCCTAGTGGGTCCCTCTGCAGGAGGGGTGGACACTCAGGAGCCCGTGGGTCCCTGGTGGGTCCCTCTGCAGGAGGGGTGGACGCTCAGGAGCCTGTGGGTCCCTGGTGGGTCCCTCTGCAGGAGGGGCGGACGCTCAGCTGCGGGGCTCCCAGCCAGCGGAGTCTGCACCCCGGGGCATCTGGGGTGTAATGCAGCAGGGGGGGCGGGGGTCCAGTGGGGACGGGTCAGGGATGCGCCCCGTTCCCCACGGGATGGGTGCAGCCCAGGGGAGGAGCGATGGCCTAGGGGCCAGGCCCTGGGTCCAGCCCGGCCGCAGCCCAGCGCGCGCAGGACTCACCCCAGCAGGCACAGGCTCCCGCAGGACAGCCAGGTGAGGGCGCCCGCGTTGTAGGACAGCTGAGTCACGATCATCTTGCTGCACGACGGGCAGCACATCTGGACCGGACGGTCGAAGAAGGTCACGGGCTGCTGCACGTAGACGGTCTGCACGGCAACTGGGCGGGAGGAGGGAGACACCTTGGCTGGGCTCCGCGGCGGCGGGATGCAGCTGGCCACGCCCAGAGCCACGCCCTCACACCTGGCCCACCCCGAGGCTGGGGGGTCTGTCCGCTGGCAGTCGGATCAGCTAAACGTGGTCAGTCCACATGGTGGACATCAGCTTCAAAAAAGGAGACTCCCACATTCGCTGGCCACAACGTGGATGACCTCCAGGACATGGGGCAGGGTGGCCTGATCCAGCCACGACAAAATGTCGTGCTTCTACTTATAGGAGGTCCCAGGGCAGTCGAATACAGAAACGTGGCACGGCCGTGGCCAGGGCCCGTGGGGCAGGAATTAGATGTTAGTGTCCAGGGGGCATTTCGGTTTGGGGAGACGACCAGTCTGGACATGGGTGGTCGGGATGGCCGCACAACTCTGTACCTGAGGCCACAGAGCTGCCTCCTAAAGGTCAAGGATTGTGTGTCTGGAGATTTCACGGTCAAGGAAGAGACAGCGGGCAGTGGCCAGGCCTGTAATCCCAGAGGCCGAGAGGCAGAGGCTCAAGGCCACCCTGAGCAACTCATCCGGGCCCTAAGCAACCTAGTGGACCTGCCTCAAAATAAAAAGGGCTGGGAGGGGCTCGGTGGGAGAGCACCGGCTCCAGGCCCAGGTACCACACACACAAAAGTAAGAAGCCGTAGAGGAAACGAACGGGGCAGCTTCGTGGGACCCTACTCCACGGCTCTCAAGACCTCACCCAGGAGGCAGACAGCAGGTCCTCCCACTGCCCTGTCCACTGAGAACGGCGGGATCCCGGCCCTGCGCCAGGTCCGCCCGGGAGCACCCACTGACAGGCGTGTGCCACCAGGCCCGGCCTCACAGACCTGGATGGGAGTCCAGGGTCCATGACGGGGCAGTCGTGAGAGCAGGGACCGTGCACCCAGCTCTGGGGGATGCTGCAGCCCAGGTCAGGAGGAGAGCGCATGAGGTGACGTGAGGGACCCCACGCACAGGCACGTGGCCATCACAAGACGCTCTGGGAGGGAACTGCTGCGCACTCAAGTTCCCAGAGCTGAGTGTCTGGTCAAGTGACTTCTTCTTCTCCTTTTTATGTCCTCAGGAGGCCACGGGTGAGGCTGTTCTGGGGGACTTAAGGACTGCCCAGAGAGCACTGGACAAGTGACACCCCAGTCCTTTTCTTCAGTCCTGACACAGGAGCTGGCTAAGTTGCTGAGGCTGGCCTTGAATTTTCGATCCTCCCACCTGAGCCTCCCAAGCTGCTGGGACGACAGGTGTGTGCCACCGTGCCCGCTCGTCACGGTGTACTGAGCGTCTACAGTGGTCACTGGTCCTCTTCCCCAGCCCAGCGCCTATCCACAGACAGAGGCTCTCCCGGGGCTCAGGAACCCCGATTCCTTTCTAACATTCCACTGAGGTGGAGACTCGCCAAGGCCTGCCCTACAAGTGGGCAGCTGAGGACGTTCAGTGACCTGGGCAGGCTGACCCTCCCCTCCCTCTCCCTGGATCAGACCCCGTGCAGGAAGCCCTGCAGGGCAGCGGCACCACCTGCACAGAGGGGCGGGAGGGTGCTGCCCACCCGCCTCTCCTGGGCCACCTCAGCCTTGCTCCCTGCCCACGCCCTGGCCTAGGGGACGGGGGCTCTCAAGCCCCAGCAGGAAGAGTGGGTCCTTAACACAAACTCCGGGTCCCAAATGCCCCTGGGGTGGCAGGTCGGGGGCAGGGTGGAGGCAGGCGTGGTGCCTGGGCGCCATCGAGAACTCTCGGGCCTGGGGAGGCCGAGGCCCTGACTACCGCGTGGAGAGGGGAGGGCTGGGCTGGGGCTCAGAGGCAGAGCGCCCGCCTGGCACGGGGGCACCGGGTCGACCCTCAGCGCACCACAGAAACAAAACAAGGTCTTGTGCCCACCTACAACTAAAACGTAAAAAGAAAACCAGGGCCGGGGTGCGCTCTGGGACCCAGGGCCTCGCAGCGTGGGTCTGAAACCCCACGTGACCCCTCAGGGTCGGGGGCGGAGTCACCTGCCCAGCACCTGCCCAGACCCTCCTGGTCCCAGGCCACAGGCCAGCGGAGAGCAAGGGACAGCAAGGGGGCAACGTACTTGCGTTGGCGTTGGGGACGGGCACAGGCTGGGTGTAATACGAAGGCGGACTCATGCCCTTCCCATCCGGGCCAGCCACCAGCCCCGTGGTCGGCCCAGGCACGGGCGCAGGAGGCGTTGGGTAGTAGCCGTTAACGGCCACCGTCTCTTCGTAGGACGGGGGTGCGGTTGGCGCCGAGGAGGGCCCGGGGGCTGCCTGGTAAGGTCCTGGAACCGACATCTTACCTAAAACACAAACAGGAGACACCAGGTGAGAAGTGCCAGGGCCGTCCCCTTGTCCAGCCTTGTCCAAGGGCACGGGCACTGTCCTGCAAGACCCACGCTCTCCACGAGGGCCTCCAGAGGCAAGAGCAAAGTCAGCGTGAGAGCCCTGGCAACATGACCAGACCACCCCCATGAGAGGTCGCCGTCCACACCTGGCACCAGGACTGAACCCGTCCCCCCCCCCCCCCCCCCCGCGTTCATTTTACCTAGAGACAGGGTCTCACTGAGTGGCTCCGTCTCCCTTTGTACTGAGGCTGGCCTTGAACTCGCGACCCTCCTGCCTCGGCCTCCTGGGCCAGCTCCACCGCACCTGGCCTTCCCTCTCACTTACTTTTTGTAGTGGACACCATGACTTTATTCTGTTTATTTCATGTGGTGCTGAGGAAGGACCCAGGCCCTGCACGTCGAGGCGAGGGCTCGGCCTCTGAGCCCAGCCCCAGCCCCATTTCTTCTCTGAACCCGTGGTTCCCACTGATTCTTTCAAGTCTTCCAAACACCAGCCGCAGACTCTCCAGGTCAGAGTGCCGAGCAGAAGCCCCACGTCCCAAGTGCACGGTGCCCGGGAGACAGGGACCCCCGGGGGGACCCGTGGGCGCTGACACCGGGGGAGGGAGAGTCTACGGGAGGTGGAAGGGAGTCCTGGGGCGTCACGGGTTTGCTGGTGCAGATTCGGCTGTGCCAGCGAGGCGGCCCTGTTCTGCACGTCAGAGTTTTTGAAAAAGCCAACACGCCCGCGCCAGGTCCACTCAGGAAAGCAAGCCCCGGGCAGCTGTGAGGGCAAAAAAAACGGTCTCCCACCCCTGGCAGAGCAGCTGCCTAGAATGACATCCCTGCGCCCGGGTGTGTTCTGCCTGACGCTGGTGCCTGGCAGCCAGGGGGCAGCTGGAGGGGACAGTGCTGGCCTTTGTGTGGCTGTTTTTCCAGCCGGGCAGGGCCCAGGCCGCTGTGTTAGAAGAGCCATTCAAACATGTCTCAGGAGAGACGGAGCGGAGGGAGGGAGGGCGGGCGCCTGGGCGCTGGGCAAGCCCAGGGGGAGGGGGAGAATCCTGGAGGAGCCTCCTGCTCCAGGACTGCATCATCTCCAGCTGCGCTGGCTGGTGCAGTGGCAGCCAAGGTGTGGACGTGTGCCCGAGACACGGCCAGTGCATCTGAGTTTGCGAGATTTAAGTTTAAAAACCGGGCTGGGGATGTGGCTCAAGCGGTAGCGCGCTCGCCTGGCATGCGTGCGGCCCGGGTTCGATCCTCAGCACCACATACCAACAAAGATGTTGTGTCCGCCAAAAACTGAAAAACAAAATAAATATTAAAAAAATTCTCTCTCTCTTTAAAATAAATAAATAAATGAAATTAAAAACTGGGGCTGCGGGTGTAGCTCCGTGGTACAGGATCAACCCAGCGGAACCCACTACCAAAAGCACAACATAGTAGCTCAGCCCTGGGAAAGCTCCTCACCTAAGTCTGGGACAAGCTGGGGGTGCAGCTGGTTCTCAGCAGGGGGTCTGGGGAACTCGGGGTGAGCGCTCGCCTCGCGGGTGAGGCACGGGGTTCGATCCTCAGCACCACCCGTAAATAAATAAGACACTGTGTATTCATCTTCACTAAATAAATGTTGAAAAGTAAAAATTAAACAAGTCAAAAGCTCCAACTTGACGTGGGGTGTCAACGCAGACCACACCTGGGCTCTGAACCCCAGGAACAAGTTGGTGTAGAGGACCCAGTGACTGGGGAAGCTAAGGCGGGAGGATCGCAAGTTCAAGGTCGGCCTGGGCGGCTCAGTGAGACCAGAGCAAGGGGCTGGGATGTGGCTGGGCGGTCCAGCCCTCTGTTGGATCCCCAGTACCAGACGACGGTGCTTTATGTTGGACCTGGTGTCGCTCTGCCCAGGTCTGTGAAACACACTGTCAACGTCACCTCTTTACAAAGCGGCTGTTAAACACGCTGCGTCACCGCCTTCTGCTCACAAGAGTGCTCAGAGCCACGGGAGCCATGGAGGGCACAGAGGGACTCAGCCTGGGAGGCAGAGGGCCAGGTCTGAGAGAAGCAGGGAGGCCCCCAGCCCGGGCGTAGAGGGGGCGACGGGCACCGGGCCTGCAGAGGGACGAGCAGAGGGCACATGGGGACTTCCACAAGACCACAGGGGGCTCTTGTGGGGGGCTGTGGAAGGGGAGGCGTGTGGCGGCTCGCCCACCCACAACCGGGAGCCCAGCCGCCCAGCCCCAGAGGCAGCTCCTGGTGGCCCAGCACCCCGCGCCCAGCGACGGCCTCGCTCAAGTTCCCAGCCCAGGAGCAGGTCGGTGGCCACCTCCCGCGGCGCACAGAGCCGTGCAGGATGCGCGTCCCTTCCTGTCACAGGAAGGCAGGCCCACACCAGCCCACGCGATTGACGAGGACTGAGTCATGTACAAAATGACAAGGGCAGATAAGGCCAGCGTGTGCCTGAAATATCACTGTGGGCTGCGGCGTCCAGGCTGTGCAGACAGTGGGTCAAACTGCCCAGTGACTCCACAGGCTCCCAGCTGCACCGGCCGCCAGGAGGAGGGGACCCGGCCACCACAGTGTGACACCCAGGTGTGGGTGTGGGCTTCCTCAGGCATGAAGGCAGGGTGAAGGGGGACGGCGCTCGGCCTCCTGCCCTGAGCACCCCCACCCGCTGGCTGGGGCCACGTCCCTGTCCCTGTCCCAGCCCTTCCCAGCTCAGCTTTGGCATCAGGTGCATTTACAAACCTGGAAAACCAGGGCCACAGCAGAGTTGTAAAGACACCCACCCACAGGCCACTGGTGCAAACGTTTTCTAATGAATTCCACAGCCTTCCTCCGCCCAGGCCCCAGGCTAGGAAAGGCTGTCCTGTCCTGTCCCTGCCACCACCTGGTTGTCTTAATTTGGCTTCCCCCAGGGGACGGGAGGCCACCTACTCACCTCTCCCAGCCCCAGAAGGATCTGCTCAAGCCCTGGGCCATCGTCCCCAGGCCCTCCCCAGGCTCCCAGGTTCCCGCAGTCACCACCCAAAGCCCTGAGGTCCAGGTTCAGCCCGGCCCAGGCCCAGGGCCCTGCACAGCGGGTAATGGCTGCCCCTTTCCAGGACAGACTGGAGAAGGCCTGGGAAGGAAACAGCGCAGCCACAGTCCTGCCACACGCACATGCAGCCCCGGACTCCCTTTGGTGGCCCAGTGGCAGGGCGGTCACCCCACGGATCAAGCAGGGCAGTCCTGGTGGAGTCCAGGTGGCCACAGTTACGGGAGCCTCGTGGGGAATAAAGGAACAAGGGTCTCCTCCCCGTCCCAGTTGTCTGCCTTTGTCATTAGGACCCTGAGGTGGCCCTCCACTGTCCACCTAAAGAACAGACTCTGCACCCAGCCTCCCCAGGCCTCCCCACAGTGGGAGAGAACGTAAAAGGGTAAGAGACGTCTGTCTTCTCCGTTTCTGGGCAACTCTTTTATTAGCCATTTCCAAATTTGGAAAGGGACATTCCAGATCTATTTTTTTGATATGGGAAACGGGACCAGAGGGACCCCAAGCCGTGGCCCCGGGCATGTGACCTGGGCAGCTGCCTAGCCGGGGCCTGCGCTGCTGGGATACATTTCCAAGATGCCTGAGACCCAGAGGTTGGGGACCTCCGCTGTGGAGAGGAGGCCCTGGTGACCCGCAGAGCTGGACTCTGACCGCCCGCCGGCCAGGCCGCACTTTCTCATCTGCAGACACGGAGCTTGGAATGCCAGGACCTTCTAGGCCAACCTTCCACATTCCAGGCCTGCAGCATCCGCTCAAGGAAGGGCCCTGTCGCGGGTGGTGACGCGGCTCATCCCAGGCCCTGGGGGACATCTGGGGGCCAGTGGCTCCCGGATCCTGGTCCCAGCAGCCTCCTCAGCCTGTGGGCCAGCTGCCCCGCCCCAAGGAGAAAATCAAATTCCATTTAAATTTAATTAATTAATTTAAATACAACTTGATTTCTGCCCAACAAGAGAAATGAAATACCCAGAAATAAGATTTTGCTGGGAGAGCTGAGCTCGGGAGGGCCACACGCCACCGTCACCGTTAAGACTCTGTCCACGTCGCCCACTGTCCAGAGGCACCCCTGCACTCCCTGGGATCCCCGCAGGGGCGACTTCTCCTGGATTCTCCCTGACCTTTCATGGACGCCACCCTGGTGTCCCCTACATCTGGACATTCTTCTCCAGGCACCTCCAGTCTTCCCATGACAACCTCAGGAGTCTACAGGGAGCAGCAGGGACAGTCCCTCTGCTGTCCTGGGGCCAACCACAGCTGGGGCTGGCTCTGTCCACGTCCACTCTGTCGCCGGGTCACGCCTTGGTGTCACCACCAGGAGCCCATCCCGCAGGCCATGTCCTGGGCACCACCTGGGAAGACGTGAGGCCAGCTGGGTGGCACCGTGCGGCCACCTCACCAGGCACCTGTCTGACTCCGAGGTCCTGGCCTGGGCAAATCTTGTATGCACCCACCTTTCTCTACCCCCTGGATCCTCAAACGCACTAAAATGAAACTTAAAGGGCTCCTTCTTTACCCCAAGGGGCCGTGTCGTCACCCCCACGGTACGTCACCAAGACAGGACTTACTATAATCACCTCCACTGACAAGTGACAGAATGGGGCTCAGAGAGGCTAAGCTTCTGGTCCACTGTCACGCGGAATGTGAGAAGGCTGGAGCTGGTACCCATACCCAGTCACCAGAGCGCCTCCGCGGGCAGTGGGCAGCCCAGCACCTAAGCCCCCCAGGTCAGACGCCAGAGGGAAACAGAAGTGAGTGGAGCCCACCTTTCAAGTCCAAGGCCTCCCCGCTGACCGCAGGCTTTCATGCGCCCTGGACAGAGGGGACTAAAAAGACCTCCCAGACGGTCACTGGGCGCTTTGCGATTCTGAATGGCCTCCTCCTAAACAGGAGCCTGGATCGACCAGGCGTGGACATTGACCAAGTTCTTCCTGCTCAGGTTGGAGAGAGACCAAAGCTGTACACCTGAAGCCACGTCCCGGGGTGGGACATGCTCTGTGTCCCCCCACCCCCGCCCCCACCAGGCAGCCCAGCCGAGGGCGCTGGGGATGGAACCCAGGGCCTGGTGCAGGCGAGGCAGGCCCTGGCCCACTGACCTGCACCCGGCCCCAGTCCAGCCCCTTGTTACTTTATTCATTTACTTATTTATGGTTCTGGGGACTCTACCACTGAGCCACGTCCCTCTGCCTTTTATTTTGATATAGGGCCTCACTAGGTGGCCAAGGCTGGCCTCAAACGCGCCTCAGGCTCCTGGACGGCCGGGATCCCAGCTGTGTGCACCACTCTGGGCCCGTCTCAGGACCACTGAGCCCAGCCCAGCCCAGCCCTACTGTGTACTTCATCTACAGACAGGGTCCCACCGGGTGGCGAGCTCCTCCCTCTTGAAGCTGGCTTTGAACTGAAGATCCTCCTGCTTCAGCCTCCAGACGGCTGGAATCACAGGCGTGCACCAGCATGCCCGGCTCAGCTTTGTATGCTACTCTGCGGAAACAGGAGGCAGAGGCCCTCAAAATCCTGGGCCCAGCAACCCTCAGAACCCTGGACTGAGATGGATGCGCCCATCCTAGAAACTAGGACACAGAAACAAACTCCACGAAGGACCCTCCAGACAGGAGCCACAGGGCAGCCTCGGCTGAGGCAGGAGGATCCAAAGTTCAGGGCCAGCCTCAGCCATTTAGTGAGGCCCTCCGCAACTCAGCAAGACCCTGTCTCTATTAAAGTGTAAAACGGGGCTGGGCTGTGGCTCAGGTCAGGGGCCCTGCGTTTAATCCCTGGTACCCCCCAAAAACTCCAGCCTGGGGCTGGGGATAGAGTGGTGAGCCCAGGCCCTGAATTCAATCTCGGTATTGGGGGACAGTATTGGGGGACAGGGGCACAACACGCAGGTCTAAACAGCCCAGGGTCCTCTGGAATAGCCGGCGGAGAGTTACTTCAGGTGCCCACCGCAGGCCCCTCCGTGCCCACAGCAGTGGTTCCTTCCAAGTCTGCGGAGCCAAACCTGGACGTCACCTCGGTCACTGTTCTGCCTGAAACCCCAATCGAAGGGAACAGACTGGGCTCGGGGAAGCCCGGAGATGGGCGGCCTGCCAGGTCCTCGCTGGTCACTCGGGCTCCAAGCCACCTCTGGGAAGAAGCTCACGTCCCGAGGTGCAAGAGGGCACCAGCACGGCTTCGCGGCTGTGCAGAGCCCAGGACCCCGACCCACAGAGGAAGCGCATCAGCTGCGGGCGAGGCAGGGGGACGGGGGAGCGAAACCTCTGGATCCAGACCGAGGTGGGGGCCACACGGTGTCACCCGTGCCCCAATCGGTTGGTTCAAAGTGGCTCATTTCGTGTTATGCTGAATTTTACCTCAATAAAATAAAGGGGCCAGGAGCTGTGCCGACGTCCCTAGCCCCCAGCCCAAGCGGCCTCGATGGGCCTGCGCCCTGGCCACCAGCCTGAGGTCCACCCACCGGGCCCCCAAGGCCTACGGCCACGTGCCTGAGCCTTCCCTTCAGGGTGGTGGCGTCCCGGTTTGGGGGGTCCTCAGTGCCCACTTCATCTCTCACTGTCTCCCCTGCACGCTGCACCTGCACCATGGCGTCCCCAGACGCCCGGCACGTTCTATCCTGGTGACCCAGTGTCCGCCTCCCTCCTGGCTCAGGCCAAGTCCCCTCCCATCTCCCCAGGCTGATTCCAGAGCCTGACCCAGAACCTGAGAAACACGTTCTCAAGGGAAGACGTGTCAGCGATGAGAAGCCTCGAGAGAGGGCCTCGGCCAGCCAAGGGCAACGTGGGGGGTCCCCGGCCAAAGCCACAGTGTGGGCGACTGGCTCCAGAGGAGATGGCTACTGAGCTGAGTGTGGTGGCTCCCACCTGTGACCTCAGGCCTGTGACCTCAGGCCTGTGACCTCACGCCTGTGACCTCACGCCTGTCATCTCACACCTGTGATCTCACACCTGAGACCTCACACCTGTCATCTCACACCTATGACCTCACACCTGGGATCTCAGTGGTGCGGAGGCTGAGGAAGGAGGACTGCGAGTTCAAGGACAGCCTCCGTAATTCAGCAAGGCCCTAACCTGGCAGGGCTGGGGATGTGGCTGAGGTTGAGCGTCCTTTGCTGAAAAAAGACAGACAGGCTTCGTCGGGGAGGCCCCTCTCGGCCGGACTCTGGGCTGTGAGGCTGCGCAGCAGGCCCGATGGGCTGTCCAGGCATGGGGGACATGGGGGACGTGGGGACGAGATGAAATCAGGAGGGAAGCCAGCCCCGGTCTCCAAGCGTCAAGACGGGTCTTGTCTCTGGCTTTGCCAACGTCCATTCCCAGCTTCAGGTCCATGAAAAAGGGAAGAGTACGGCCACCCCCTGCCCCAGCAGGGGCCACAGCCAACACTCCTGGAGCGAGGGCAGGTCACCCAGCAAGAGGCGCAGAGCAGACCTGCGGGGCCAAAGGCCAGGGAGACCAGCAGCCGGCCCTGGCTCACGCTCAGGTGACAGGTGGGCCACAGGGGGCCACCCACTGCGGATGTCCCAGGGGGGCAGCCTGCAGCCTGCTGCTCGGGGTCTCGCTGGCCTCTCTGTGGGGCTCCCTGGTGGACAGGGAGGCAGTTCAAGGACCCTCGGCCTTTTCCTGCCCACCCCACCTGACGGCATGGCCAGAGGGAGGGGGTAAAGGCCGGAGGCTGCCCGTGGAGCCCGGGCAGAACCCGGCGGGAACAGCGGAGGCCATGGCGTCGCGGGGCAGCTCCCTGGGGCCCAAGACTCCCCAACAGGAGGGTTTCCAGACCCGCCTGCCACGTGTCCCCCCATTTATAAGGCGGGGAGGCCGTCCATCTCTGAGGGGGCCGTGCGCAGGGGTGGGCTGAGGCCTGGCTGCTGCACCCCCGAGGGCTGTTCAGGAAGAAGGTGAGGGCCGAGGCGGTGGAAGGGGCCAAGGGAAAGCTGAGGGGACGCCTGCGGCAGCCGCTGCTGGACAGCGGAGCCCTGGGCCGCGCCCTCTGCTCCGAGCCAGCTGCCACCTCCAGGCTGTGCACACGGGGTCACGCACCACACTCCGCTGGGCCTGGGCTTTCCTGATCTGGGAAATGGGCCAACGACATACTCACCCCCCACCAGGGCTGCGGAGAGGGGTGTGTCCAGACACTGGGACGTGGTGGCTGGAAACGCGGCTGAGCTGCTCACAAGGAGCAGGGGAGACCCAGGAGAGACCCCAACAGACCCAACCACACACCTCGCTGTGCCCACCCCGCAGCTGCCCAGGTGGACTTTCAGGTCGTCCAACTCCCTGCCGTCTGGTGGCAGGGCCGGGTGGCAGTGGATCCCAGCTACTCCAGAGGCTGAGGCCGAGGACCAACTTCAAGGTCAGCCTCAGCAACTTAGCAGGACCTCAGCTCCCTTGTAGAGTGTCCCTGGGTTCAACCCCAGTACCAAAGACAAAAAAGAGAGACTCAGGTTACGCAGAACTTTCTGTACTAATTTTAATCTATAAATTCAAAACTATTATGAAATCAAAGATTTAAAAAAAACACAACCAACCTTGTGATGTATATATATATATATATGTATTTTGGTACTGAGGATTGAACCCAGGGTTGCTCAACCACTGAGCCACATCCTCAGCCTTTTTGTTTTAAATATCTATTTTTTTGATTATAAGTGGACACGATATCTTATTTTATTTCCATGTGGTGCTGAGGATCGAACCCAGTGCCTCACACATTGCTAGGCGAGCGCTCTACCTCTGAGCCCCAGTCCCCCAGCCTTTTTAAAAAATATTTTATTTACAGACAGGGTCTCACTGAGTTGCTAAGCGGCTGAGGCTGGCTTTCAACTCGCAATCCTCCTGCCTCAGCCTCCCGTGCTGCTGGGATTGAGACAGGTGCCACTGTGCCCAGCTCCTGATCCCATTTTCCATCCGTTCCTGTGGAAAACCCCAAAGTGCTCAACAGCTCGTGCAGCTGGCGGTGCGGATGGAGCACACAGGCCTCCCCCAGGGCTAGTGGGAGGTGCCTCTGGCCCCAGAACGCCCCCTCCAGCAATCTGCACCCAAGGTGACCCAAGCCAGGGGCAGTGACACAGTGCCTGACACAGTGCTGAGTGCTGAGCGCTGGGCGAGGCTGCTGATAACAGAAGACTGGAGGCCGCTGTCCTTCAGCAGGGCTGGCCGGTCAGCTGACCCCCGAGAACAAGGAAGAGCCAAGCAGGAAGAGCTGCTCCAGGCAGAGGCGTTCCTCCTGCACCGCCGTCCCCTGGAAACCCCTGGAAACTCCAGAACAGTGTCGGGGACACCCACCCTGGTGCCCTGCACGGCTCTATAGGACAGGTGTGCAACACTCCGGAGACACAGGAGACGGCGCCGGGCTGCAGGGCGGGGACCCAGGACACCCACTCCCAGGCAGCAAACCCGTCTCGGCCCTCCCCCACCCTCCCGCGTGCATCCTTCCGGGCCCTGGTGAAAGTGATGTCACCACAGCCCTTGGTCCCATGACTGGGTCTTATGTCCCTACCCAGCACCTGGCCTGGGTACCTCCCTGTTTGCAGAGTGATTAAAGCTTCTAATTACAGCTGGCCTTCCGGGTCCTAACTGGGTTCCACATCCGCAGAGCCAACCAACCGAGAATTGAAAATATTTGGGAAGAAAAAAAAAATCGGTACTCAATGTGTTCA
Source organism: Ictidomys tridecemlineatus (assembly GCF_052094955.1). Classification (NCBI taxonomy): domain Eukaryota; kingdom Metazoa; phylum Chordata; class Mammalia; order Rodentia; family Sciuridae; genus Ictidomys; species Ictidomys tridecemlineatus. Next base: position 144,266,625 of record NC_135486.1, read on the forward strand.
GGCCTTTTTGGTCAATTATTCCCAAAACAATGCAGCATAAAGCTATTTACCTCGATTTTGCATTGATTACCTATTACAATCACCTCATTATTAGCGATCTAGAGCTGACTTAGGGCAGACAGGAGGTGTGTGCAGGTTATATGTAAACACCTTGTCATTTTAGTTATTTTCCAGGGGTGCCCTAACACCACATCCCCAGTCCTTCTTTATATTTTATTTAGAGACAGGGTCTCACTGAGTTACTTAGGACCTTGCTAAGTTGCTGAGGCTGGCTTTGAACCTGCGATCCTCCTGCCTCAGCCTCCAGAGCCCCGAGTTCTTTTTACTTTCTATTCTGAGACAGGGTCTCACTAAGCTGCCCAGGCTGGCCTTGAACTTGCCACCCTCCTGCCCCAGCCTCCAGAGTAGCTGGGGTTCCAGGCGTGAGCCCCCACACAGGGCCACGCCATTTTATATAAGGGACTTGAGCACCACTGGCCTTGGGTACTGAGGGGTCCTGGAACCCACCCCCTGGGGATGGGGGCGCTCTATCTGCTAGAAGGAGCTTGTTGTACCACTCCCACTACAGGCGGCACCCTGTGTATCACACAAAGCTCTTTTTCTCATGCTTTGTGTCACCGTCCATTTTCACCTCCCAGGCCACCAGGGATGTGGGAGCCCATGTGGGGAGCAGTGAGCCAACAGGGAGGCAGGGAAGGGCCAAAGGGGAAAGTGGGTCAGTAGTAACAGCGCTGGAGGCCCAGGGCAGAGGAGGCAGGGAGCCCCCAGGGCAGAAGCCCAGAGGCGGCACACCAGTCTTCCAGTCTAATCCAAGAACCAGCAGCTTAAGAGCAACTTGAAACCACCCCCCAAAAAAGCACTCAGCTCCTGCCAAGAAGGGGAGCTCAGAGCCTAAAAATAAGCCTCCAAACCCAGAACACCCAGAGAAACCACCCACAGCAAAGCCGCCCAGCAGCTCGGCAGGGTAAACACACATCGAGGCTGGGCCACGGCTGGGTGCCCTCCAGAAGTGCTCAGCACTGGGCGCCCAGTTCCACCACCTGCCAGACCACGGACCCCGCAAACACTACCCAAAGCCTCTGACCTTCTGAGATCAGCCCACATTTCTCTCTGGAGACGGACAGAGACAGACAGAGAGATGGAGAGAGACGCAGGGAGGGAGGAGGAGGAAGAGCAGCTGGGTCTGCATTTTGTGGTCTGTCCCATCCCTGGCTCCTCAGCATCCAGCCAGGGGCCAGGGGCCGCCCCACCCCAACCTGCTCTACAAAGCCTCAGAGGACTTGGACCCCAACAGAACCAAGGGACAGAGGTGCCATGGACAGCGTGAGCCACAGTGTCGGGCTCAGAAGAGATCCAGGCTGACCGCCCCTGCCTGCGGGCTCCCTGGAACCCAGGGAGAGGCTCTCTCTGCCTGGAGTCCGCAGAACCACTCAGCGTCCCGGGACCCCTTCCCAGGAACCTCATCTTCCAGGAGACGGCATCACGGGAAGTGGACCAAAGGTCAACACCACAGGCAGAAGGACTTTGTCACGGGCTGTCACCTGCTCTTCAGGCCCACTAGCTCCCCAAAATCGTTCCCCCTAAGCGGCCACTGCCCCTGCCCCGAAGTGGCACAAGTCTCTAGATCTTCGAGGGCTGCTGGGACCCTCACTGTGCTCATCCCAAGCCTGCAGACTGTTCCCTGCTGCTCTGCCTGATGCTGGAGGCATCGACCCTGGACCACGTCCTGCCTCCTGCGTGGGAGGTCAGCAGGCCAGGGAGTCTTCGTCCAGCAGGAACATCTGCTGACTCCCACAGCTGGGCCAAATTCCACGTGACCACGGGCAGTCCCCTGGGGCAGCTTTGAAAAGGATGGAAAAGAGCTTTGCCCTCAGCAAGACTTAAGGACCTGTGAGACCGGGAGGGGGCAGGAGGACCAGGAGGGGGCAGGAGGACCAGGAGGGGGCAGGAGGACCGGGAGGGGGCAGGAGGACCGGGAGGGGGCAGGAGGACCGGGAGGGGGCAGGAGGATTGGGGGGGCAGGAGGATTGGGGGGGCAGGAGGAGGGGGAGCGGGGGTGGGGGGGGCAGGAGGACCGCAAGGGGGCAGGAGGAGGGGGGGAGGAGGATTGGGGGGGCAGGAGGAGGGGGGCGGGGACAGAAGAGGGGGCAGGAGAGGGGGGCAGGAGGACGGGGCAGGAGGACCAGGAGGGGGCAATGGCTTCCTGGAGTCAGAAGGCTTCCCTTCCCTCACGTCCTCCCCCACGTCCCCTGGGAAGGGCAGCAATGGGGGTGCGTGTGGCTGGACCCTGGGCCTGGGGAAGTCGTGCACACGGGACAGAGCCGGCTCCAGGTGCCCCGCGACGTCCACACCCCACGTGCCCAGGACTATAGGGGTTGAGCTCAGGGGATGTGTGTGAGCAGGCACAAGGCCCTGGGTGCAAGGCCCAGCACAAGAAAGGACAGTGTCTGCAGGGCGCAGCGGCCGGTCTCCCAGCAGCTCTGCAGGCAGGAGGGTCAGGAGTTCAAAGCCAGCCTCAGCAACTCAAAGGAACTTGTCTCTAAATAATAAATTTTTTAAAAAGTGGGTGGAGGGCTGGGCTGGGCTGGGGCTGAGTGGTTCCGTGCCCCTGGGTTCAATCCCCAGTACAAAAAAAAAGTGTCTATTTTTAATAGAGGGGAAAACAACTCTTCCTCAGGACCAACTCTGAATCACCTGTGTGGCTAGCCCTCCAGCAGAGGGACCGCCATCTCTCACCAATCTCTGGCCTCCCTCTGGAGACCAGGCTGGACTAATGGCTCTCACAAGAAGATCACCAATGAAAAGGGACAGGAGGAGGCCTGTGATGGAGAAACTGGCCAAGGCCACCTTACCCTAGTAATGAAGGCAAAGTCCCCGATGATGCCTTGTGCACATCACTATCCTGTCCCCTCTCATGGGTGGGAAAAGAAGGGGACCTCACCTCTGTGGTCTTTATCCCAGCACTCATCCCAGAGTCATCAGGAGAAGAAACAGAAGACAGCTGGGCACAGTGGTGCACCTGGCTCAGGAGGCCAAGTCAGGAGGATTGCAAGTTGGAGGCCAGCCTCAGCAATTTAGCAAGGCCCTATGCAACGTATCGAGATTCTGTCCCAAAATAAAAAGGGCTGGGGACATGGCTCAGTGGTAAAGCACCCTGGGTTCAATCCCCTGTACCCAAAATAAAACAAATCATACAACCCAAATTTGAGGGACATCCCTCATCAATACTCCCCAAACTGTCATGGTCATGAAAAACAGAGAAGAACAGAAACAGTCACAGCCACAGAAACTGGGAGACAGAATAACTGAAGGCCCTGCGGTTCCCGGACAGGACTCTGGCACAGAAAAACAGAAGTGAACACTGGGAAGTGCATGGGGCAGGAGGTCCTCTCTGTATTCACTGTACACAAGTGAAAACTATCCAGCGTTAAAATTTTGTTGCCGGGGGCTGGGGATGTGGCTCAAGTGGTAGTGCGCTCGCCTGGCATGCATGCGGCCGGGGTTCGATCCTCAACACCACATACAAACAAAGATGTTGTGTCTGCCAATAACTAACTAACTAAATAAATAAATAATTTTTAAAAAAAAAGTTTGTTGCCGGGCATGGCAGTGTACACCTGTGATCACAGCACACAGGAGGCTAAGGCAGGAGGACTTTGAGCTGGAGGACAGCCTCAGCAATTGAGGCCCTGTCTCAAAATAAAAAATTAAAAGGCTGGGGATGTGGCTTAATGATACAGCACCCCTGGGTTGAATCTCCAGTGCCAAATAAATAAGTAAAACTTTGACTACCTCCAGCGTCACACTTCTAAATACTGGAAACAATAAGGTGAACTGGAAGAGACTGCTCTCATCCAAAAGCATTCAAGCTCAATTAAAAATAAAAAACTTAAAGATTGTGTGTGTGTGTGTGTGTGTGTGATGCATGCTGAGCTCTGTGTGTGTGTCTACCAACTGAGCTCTGTCCCCTGCCCTCAGTACTTTAAAAGTATACTTTGGTTAAACGCCAAAGATTAAGTGGGGGAGGAAGGGAAGGATTCTAACTTTTGTAATTGAGGAAGTAAAAAAAAAGAAAGAAAAAGAAAACCCAGAATTTTAGCAAAAGGACAGGGTTTCCAAGGACCCTCCAAAGCCGGGGACATCACCCACTTCCGTTCCCCCACAAACTCTCAGTCAAAACCCCCACAAAGTCGCTGTGGCCACATGTGGGTGGTAAATGCTTCTATAAATACAGCCCCTGCTGCCTTCTAGATTTAGGTATCAGATCAACACACAAAAAGGCCAAGGCCTTGGGGGAATAAAGCAGCTTTTTAACCACCAACTTAATCCTCTGAGATCAATTCTTCCAGAAAGAAAAAGAATGATTCAATTCCACTGGGCCCTGCTGCCCCCCAGCCCCAGAAAAGAAACCCCGGGCAGAGTCCATGAATATGCAGATGGCAGGCATGACCCCAGGAGAGGGAGGCCCTGGGCAAAAGGAAGACACCCCCAGGCAAGCGGTCAGTGCTCAGAAAACAGCCTCGTTTGTAAACAAGGAGGAGGGCGGCTGGGGAGGCCACCAAGGCCTGGTCTTTCAGGATCCTTCAGGGAGAAGCAAGATCTTACAACAATGTGAGCAGCTGGATCCCGGCTAGCATGAACCCTGGGCATCTCCACGTTGTGCAGGGTGAGATCAAATAGGGTTCAAAATTCTCCAGGGCCACTGGCTGGTGATTTGAAAACCACAGATTTCTGCCATGGAATTCAACCTACGTCTGGTTCCAGGGATGTCCAGGGAGTGAAAGGCACTGACCCTGAGGGAGAAGGAGGAAGGAGGAAGGACCCACACAGAGGGGAAATGGGCTTCCCGTCTTCTCTGGGGAAGGGAGAAAGAAACTGCTTATCTGACCCTGAACAGATTCAAATTCAGTATCGATGGTAAAAACATGGACCTCACAGTGAAATCCTTCAGAGAATTCTGTGCCTTTCTGCAGGGCCATCCATTCCCCCGTCAAAGATAAAGTTACCACAAGCTTAAAGCCAGGCTCAAGCGTGGCCGAACTACAAATTACCCTGATTTGTGGAATGGAAACCGGGGCCACCGAGCTGCTCCTACCATCAGAGTGGGCTGCTTCCCTCTGGATTCCTGGTGAAACCACATCCCCCCTTTGCATGTAAATAATGGCTTCGGATGAAACATGAGTCAGCCTGCAGCAGTACCAACCCTACATACCCTGGTGACAGTTACAGGGAAAACAAGCACAGAGACAAAAGGCAGAAGCCACCCAATGAGGGAGCGGTGCCGTCTCATGCACGTGGTGAGAGTAGGCTTGAGTTTCTTCTTACCTTCCACACTTTGGGAAATATTTCTGGATTGTTCCCACCAGGGCTTGAGCATGCCAGAGTCATCTTCTACCACTGAGCTACTTCCCCAGCCTTTCTCATTTTCTTTTGAGACAAGGTCTCCCAAAGTTGCCCAGGCCGTGAACTTGCCCACCTCCTGCCTCAGCCTCCTGAGTTTTAAATGTGTTTTTTCTTTTTTTTAAATATTGGTACATGAAGCCCGGGGCCTGGAATGGTGGCACATGCCTGTAATTCCAGGGTCTCAGGAAGCTGAAACAGGAAGATTGCCAGTTTAAGGCCAGCCTGGGCAACTTAGGAAGACCCTATCTCAAAATAAAAAGGGCTGGGGGTGCAGCTCAATGGTAGAGCACCCCTGGATTTAATCTGCACTACCACCAAAAAAAAAAAAAAAAAAAAAACTAGGAATGATCTTGATCTTGCTGGGTTCAACGTTAAGACCTAAGAAGGTCAACATGAAGCTGTCTACCCAAGAACACTCTCTAAGGCTCCTGGAGCTAAATAGCTTGAATTCTCGTCATGATTTTCCCTGAAGCCTCAGGCTCTGGATCCTAATGAACTCCCCCAGGGACAGTGAGCAGAGAACTGTCACATCACCCAGACACGTTCTCTAGCACCCCTCCCCTTAAACCTGCTGGGCCACAGAAGGCGTGGCACACACACAGGCTGTGGACTTTGGCCTGAAGGACAGGGAGGGGCCTGCAGCAGTCTCTCCCCTCCAGGCCCAGTGTCCAGTCCTCTTTTCTCAGCTCCCCCCACACCAGGCAGGTCCCCAAGGTGGGTCAGGGAAACCAGACCCCTCCCCCAAAGCCAGTCACCCTGCGCCCTAGGACACCACTCTCACCTTCCCAACCTGCAAAGAGCTGGCCAGAGAGGAACCCCGGCCTCCCCTGTCTGCCAAGAGATGCTAGGACCCCCTGTCCAGTCATGTTCCTGTCCATCTCTCCTCAAATATACGCACAAAAACGCACAGTCATCCCTGGGCCTTTGGTTCTGGACTTCAGAAGCCTCCTGTCACATAAGTTTTGATCCATGAACCTGTGATGCTTTCTCTAACTTGTCTTCTGTCCCTTAGGATGGGGAGGCTGAAGCCCAAAGCAATTAGACAGAATTCTTCTACTGAAGGGACCTGCGGCCAAGGGTCATCTTCATTAGCTCCAAAGATGCTGTGGCCCCTGCCCAGTGTCACTCAATGCCAGCTCAAACAATAAAATGAAATTATGACGACCCGGCAAAGTGCCGCTTGACCTCAAATAACCATTCTGCAGCAAGTAAAGACCAACGGGTGGCCAACGGACTCCGGAAACATCAAAAACCCACACGGGCTCAAGAAGCAGGGCTAAGGACATCGTCTACCTGAGACCACCTGGCTCCCTGGGTACCTTCGTGGCAGTCACAGCAAAACCAAACACAGGGCAAGTCACAGTGCCGGACTCTCAGGACTCCTCTTAGGGATCCCTTTCTCTGCACCCTCACTGGGGCTTGGGGGAACACTCTTCTTCAGGGAGAATCTGAAGTCCCCGAGAAGCAGCAGCCCAATTTCAAAGAAGCATTACTCATTCCTCGGGCAGCAAGGAGGATTGGATTATCTGTAGCAGAGTAAGCCCTGTCCATCTTGAAAATTAATTTAGCCTGGAAATGGCTCCCAGCTCCCTCTTCTGTGAGGGTTCCCCTTTTACTGTCCTTGACCCTGGGCTGGTCAGCAGCTCCTCTGCAGCTTTGCTGAGACTCTTCTGCTTGTTTGAACCAAGTGCCCATAGGTTCAGACCTACCAGGAAGAAACCTCCCTCCTCTCCCTGAGCCCTGGATCTTCAGTGCGCTCCTACCTTCCATCCCTGGCCTGAGCCTTCAGGACCAGGAACCGCCCAGGAGCACTGTGCACTGAGCACTTTTTACTTCCCCACGGCCAGCTCAGGAAAGCCACAAGAGGAAGAACAAAGGGAAATGTGTTTGCCAACAACAGGGAATTACTTCAATCTAGTGTCTTAGAGACTTAAGAAATTGATCCTACATCTTAGATCAATCACTGAGTCACTTAATCCACGAAAACATTACAACAAGGACACTTTTTCAAATGTGAATGAAAGCATCCATTATTAATGCCTTCAAGTAGCAGGAAAGAGAAAGATGGGCCTCTCCCAAGGTGAGCTACAATAAATGTTTCTTAGAGACTTGAGTCCACATTTAGGTGACAGGCCAAGGGGTGGCACTCCGTGGCAGGTAAGGCAATCAGATGCCCTCTGGATCCTGATCCAACCTGATAAAGCCAACACTGGAGTGGTTCCACATACCACCTTGGGTGCAGGCACGGGGTTGGTCCTGTTTGTAAAATGCCACTCTGAGAAGGCTGGGCCAGGGTGGAGGGCAGGGGAGGTGCCGGCTGGCATTCACGCAGATCGTCATCTTCCTGAAAAGGACCCCACCTGGTTCCAGGAAGCCTTGAACAGCTCCAACTCCCCACCGAGGGGAAGGATGCACCCCCTGTGGGCAGCTTCCAGAAAGTGGATTTCCCAACGACGACAGCTTGATCGCACAGTCAGTGACATCAGCTCCACGACCCGGAAAATGAGGAAGCCAGAGGCCGGGCACAGGTCCCCCCTGACCCCGTCGCCTGCTCCCTGACCCCGAGGAGCTGCGAGTGGAAGGCAAACGGCACAGACCCGCGGACCCGGAGACCCGAGGGAGGACACAGGTACCTCGACAACGGAGCCCCCCGCCCACAGCCTCGGCCCGGGCGGCGCCCACCGAGTGCCCACGGCCCCGCCACGAGGGGCCAGCGGGAGCGCGGCCCTGGGGCGCGGGGACCCGCCGGCCCGAGGCGGCTTTTCTCTCCGCGGCCCCGGGAGGCGGCGCGGGAACCCAGCTCGGGGTCCGCGCCGACGGCCGGGCGCGCCTCCTCCTGGACGCGCTCCGGGCCGCAGGGCCCCCACCCAACTCGGGGCACCGACCCCCGCGTCCCCCACCGGCTCGATCCCACGCGCGCCCCGCGACCCTCGGGCAGCCGGCCACCGACGGCGCCGCGCCCCGGGGCTCCTGGCAGGTGCGGCCGCCGCGGGGCCCCGCTCCCGCCCGCTGCCCCCGCGCCCGGCCCCCCGCCCGCGCCGCACTCACCGCCTGCACCGCCGAGGAGCCGGGAGGTCTGAGGTGGCGCGCGCTCGGCCGCGAGGAGGGTGCGCGGGAGGAGGGCGGGGCGGGGCGGGGCGGGGCCTGCCGTGGGCGGGGCCTGGTGTGGGTGTGGGCGGGTTCTGTTGTGGGCGGGTTCTGTTGTGGGCGGGTCCTGTTGTGGGCGGGGCGGGAGGGCGGGGCTAGGGGCTCGCGGGCTTCCGGCTTCTCCCGCCTCCGCGCGCCGCCAGGAGCCGCCCCGCCAGGGTCCCTGTGGCACAGCTGCGGCGCGGGTGGGCCCTGGCACCCATCGCCGCTCCTCCGCGCTCCCCGCACCCCTGTCCGCACTGGGGACTAGGCGGAAGCCACAGGCCCTTCCCTGAGCCCTCCGGTAGCTCACCGCTCTGGCGACCCCCCAGGTCACGGCCAGTCCCTCTGGCACGCCTGGACCCCCCCCCCCGTTGCACCCCAGATGCCCTCGCGCGGACCTCCGAGACCCCCGCTCGCGGGTCCTGGTTCTGCCGCGTCCGATTCTGCCCCGGCGCGAGCCCCCACCTGTGCCCCCGACCCCCCGGCCCCCGCTGGCCTCCTGCAGACCTCGCGGAGCCCCCACCTGTGCCCCGACCCCCCGGCCCCCGCTGGCCTCCTGCAGACCTCGCGGAGCCCCCACCTGTGCCCCGACCCCCCGGCCCCCGCTAGCCTCCTGCAGACCTCGCGGAGCCCCCACCTGTGCCCCGACCCCCCGGCCCCCGCTGGCCTCCTGCAGACCTCGCGGAGCCCCCACCTGTGCCCCGACCCCCCGGCCCCCGCTAGCCTCCTGCAGACCTCGCGGAGCCCCCACCTGTGCCCCGACCCCCCGGCCCCCGCTGGCCTCCTGCAGACCTCGCGGAGCCCCCACCTGTGCCCCGACCCCCCGGCCCCCGCTGGCCTCCTGCAGACCTCGCGGAGCCCCCACCTGTGCCCCGACCCCCCGGCCCCCGCTGGCCTCCTGCAGACCTCGCGGAGCCCCCACCTGTGCCCCGACCCCCCGGCCCCCGCTGGCCTCCTGCAGACCTCGCGGAGCCCCCACCTGTGCCCCGACCCCCCGGCCCCCGCTGGCCTCCTGCAGACCTCGCGGAGCCCCCACCTGTGCCCCGACCCCCCGGCCCCCGCTGGCCTCCTGCAGACCTCGCGGAGCCCCCACCTGTGCCCCGACCCCCCGGCCCCCGCTGGCCTCCTGCAGACCTCGCGGAGCCCCCACCTGTGCCCCGACCCCCCGGCCCCCGCTGGCCTCCTGCAGACCTCGCGGAGCCCCCACCTGTGCCCCGACCCCCCGGCCCCCGCTGGCCTCCTGCAGACCTCGCGGAGCCCCCACCTGTGCCCCGACCCCCCGGCCCCCGCTGGCCTCCTGCAGACCTCGCGGAGCCCCCACCTGTGCCCCGACCCCCCGGCCCCCGCTGGCCTCCTGCAGACCTCGCGGAGCCCCCACCTGTGCCCCGACCCCCCGGCCCCCGCTGGCCTCCTGCAGACCTCGCGGAACCCCGTCCCAGGCCGCGACCCGCGCCGCCCTCCCCGCCCACAGCCCTGCGCCTTGGGCAGGCCACCTCTGGGCGCGGCTCCCCGTCTGGAAAGCAACTGCGCCCATGAGGGTACCCTGGGCCCAGAGGGTCCAGGGACCTTCTGTGAGGGGCCGGGTGGGGCTCCGTGGATCCAGCCCCAGCAGGGCAGGAGGGGTCTCGCTTCTCTGTGGCCGGTGACCAGAGTCCCTTCTCAGTCCCTCACTGAAAACCCTGGAAGTCAGTGACCCCTGCCTCAGCGTCTGCCCCAGGGGGTACCCCCGCAGTGGGCTGGGGTCTTCCCACCAGCAGAGAGGCCCCCAGTGAGCCCGAGCCCTGTCCTGGCTGAGAAGAGGGCAAGTCCGCGCACACCTGGAGAGGCAGAAGAAGCGCCAGCTTTCTCAAGAATCCTACAAATACTTGTCTCCAAGTGATGGCATCAGGGATTTTTCCCCCGGTTTCTTATGTTTCATGCACAAACACGAATTGCTAGTTTAAAAAACTAATTTTCAAAAAAGGAATCCAGTTGCCAGAAGCAGCCTCCAGGTCTGTGTTACCCATTTACCACCAAATCTGGAAACCAGGGTTTCCAAACAGCTTTCCATTTCCAAAACATGCTCCCCACACATCGCACAGTCCCTTCTCAGCAGACTCAGACGGGGAAACCCAGCCAGAAGGACAGAGGCTTGCTGGGGTGGTGCAGGTCCACCCTGTCCCCAGACCCGATGCCCAGTCCTGGTCCTTCCCAAAGGCTTTGCTTCTGCTGCTGCCGAATTGGAGCTGAAATGGGGCAGAGGGAGGCCTCAGGTAGGGCCGCTACAGGGCACCAGGTAAATTTGAATTTCAGATAAACGACTGCTTAGTAAAACACACCCTCGATGCAGCAGAACCGTAATGTGTCCCCAGTGTAATTGCCTGGGACAGTCTTAAACTTAACATTGGCTCCTGGTTTATCTGAAGCCCACGGGGAACCGGGCACCCCATGCTTATTCCCAGGACTGCCTGAGACCTGCTTCCGACCCAGGGAGGACAGCAGGCAGTCGGCCACAGACCAGGGCCCAGCTGGAGGCCCAGGGAGCCGGGAGGAATGGGAGACCCTCCCTGAATTGGCTAAGCCTCCATCTTCACCCGGCCCAGGAGAAACAGCCCAGGCAGACGCGGGCTGGGCCTGGCCTGGCTGCCCAGAGTGAGCCCCATTAGCTGCTGTTCTCCAGATGGGGTGCTGACCCCTGAATGCTGAGTCCAGTGGTCCTTCTGCAGGCCTCAGGGGTCAAGTGCAGGCGGGCATGTTGCTTGCTGGCTTTGTGGTACTGGGGCTCGAACCCAGGGCTGCTCTCCACTGAAGTGCATCCCCAGCCCATTTTTATTTTTATATTTTGAGACAGGGTCTCGCTGAGTTGCCCAGGCTGGCCTTGGACTTGCAATCCCCCTGCCTCAGTCTCCCAAGTAGCTGCCAGTGCAGGCCTGGGCCGAGGTACCTGGCTGCAGGCCTGTTTCTGCTGAACACAACCTACCCGCGAAGGGTTGACAGCAGGCCCCCAGGAGAAAGAGGATCGGAGGTGCTGAGTGGTGAAAAACACAAGCTGCAGCCCGACTGGTGCTGGCCCTGGAATATAGCAGCACTTTTCCACCATAAACTCATGTTCTCCTGACCACAACCCACCAGCTATTCAGAGGAGGCCCAGAGAAGTTAAGTAACACACCCCAAGCCACACAGCGAGGCAAATGGAGATATTTGAACCTGGTCCAGCTGATCCCTGAGACTTTTACTCCCTCTGTGACATGTCCTAGGTACTAAAACTGGGGTAGAGAGGTATGGGTCCCAATTCCTGTGAGAAGCAGCAGAGACAGACAACAAGTCAATAGTAAGTGAAAACTGGGGCTGGGTGCCGCTCAGTGGAAGAGCCCTTGCCCAGCGTGGGTCAGGCTTGGGTTCCATCCACAGCACCAGTGACTTTGGGACCACAGGCTGGCTCTTTCCAACATGGCCACCTCCAGGAAACACAGGTCCCTGGGATAGAGCGGGACTTTCTTGATTCCTCTGATGTATTCCTCGACACAACTGGGGGTGGGGGACAGCGCCCACCACAGGGTCAAATTTATTTAACAAACAGTCACAGGGTCCACCAGACACTGTTCTCCCAACTGCTCTGTAGGGGAAATAGGATCAGCTCCACTTTATAGATTTGGCAGTGGAGGCCCAGAGAGGTTAAGCAAGTTGTCCAAGATCACACAGCTAGCAGTGGGCTTGGAAACCAGACATCTGTCTCCAAGTCCATGCTCAGCCACCAGGAGCATCCTGGAGGGCCCAGACCTGTGTCTCTCAGGCCACAGACCCTCAGGATTCTTCCCTCCAACACTGTCTCGCCCAGAGCGCCATCCACAGAACAGGAGAAAAGCAGTTCTGGGTGAGCTGTGGGACCCCTGCCTCCCCCTGCCTCCCCCTGCCTCCCCGTGCTGCTGGCTTCCCCTAGTTTTACAGCTGAGGCCCGAGAGGGGCTGGGAGCTGCCGGACCCCCCCCCCCCAGCCATTGCCAGAGTCGGGCAGACCCCAGATTCTGGGCTCCAGCCTCTCTGGGACATTCACCAAGGCCCCGCGGCGGTCTCCAGGGCGCGGCCCACCTCTCCGTGGACGGTAGGAAGCCCAGGCCCAGGTGGGCCCACCAGTACCCCTCCCTGGGCCGCGAGGGACTCCCCCGCTGGGTCTTCTCCCAGGCCTGGGCTGTGGCGGGCGCCCGCGTGTGTTTCCTGGAATTTGAACCTAAACCCCAGTGTTTGTCCATCAGCCTGGAGACGGGCACCAGCTGCCCGCACAGTTCAAGGCCAGGTTCTGTCCCCAAGGCCTGGGGGAGAAGGGTGGGTCTGGGGCCGCTCGCCTGCTGGGGCCGTCGGTCCCGGCGATTCCAGAAGGTGGTCTAAGAAGTGGCCGTGACATGGGCACTGGAAGTCCCCTCCGGTGGCAGGACTCTGGCCGGGGGTGAGAGAGCTCGGAGGGCAGCCTCAGCCCTCATTCACGGCTCTTCCCGAGCCTGTGGCCCGGGCTCTGAGCTCGGCTGGCACAGAGCGGAAGGCCGCCAGGCCTCCGGGACCTCAGGCGTGGGTTTCTGTTTGGCTGTGCCCTGGTGGGGCGCAGTCTGGGGCTGGGGCTGCTGCCTGCCGCCCGCCAGGCAGGAGTGTCGCGGGAGCGGCCGCCCTGCCCTTTTCGTTTTATTGTGGAGTGATTCTCATTAAGTAGATGAGGCTGGCCTCCAACTGGCGATCCCTCTGCCTCCAGCCTCCCTAATAGCTGGGGCTACAGGCGTGCCCCCCACTCTTGGCCAGTTCATCCGTCTTCATGAGGATCGTAGCCAGCCACTGGGGAGGCTGAGGCAGGAGGATTGCAAGTTCCAGGCCGGCCTCAGCAACGTAGCAAGGCCCTGAGCAACTCAGTGAGGCCCGTCTCAAAATAAAGCCAAACGGGGCTGGGGGTGGGGCTCGGCGGCCAGCCCCCCTTCCTCTCCAGGCTCCGCGGCACCCAGAAAGAAGGAAGAAGGGAGTCTGCGTGGAGGGTCCCCTTGCCCAAGGCCTCAAGTGACCAAGCAGGAAGAGAAAGGAGAAGTGGCATTTCCAAAGCCCCCCTAGACCTGCCCAGACCCCAGCAGGCGGAGAAAGAGGACAGAAAAGGACAGACCCAGGGCGGCCGGTCATGGGCCCTTCTACCTGGGGACCCACTGGCTGCGGAGGAGGAGCGGGCGGAACCTCCCGGAAACCTGCTCAGGAGGAAGAGCCCCTGGTGGCTGGGCCAGGGACACGGCCAGGGCCCAGTGACCGGGAGTGAGGCAGGGGCTCTCAGGTCCAAGGGCACCTGGGCAGTGAGCAGGGCCAGTCCTGGGGCCAGTGGTGGGGCCAGTGGTGGGGCCAGTCCTGGGCCAGTCCTGGGGCCAGTGGTGGGCCAGTCCTGGGGCCAGTCCTGGGGCCAGTGGTGGGCCAGTCCTGGGGCCAGTCGTGGGCCAGTCCTGGGGCCAGTCGTGGGCCAGTCCTGGGGCCAGTGGTGGGCGCAGGTGGCCTGAAGACCTCGATGCAAAGCCGAGTTCCAGAAGAGAAACCGCGAGTGCTGCCCAGCCTGCCCAGCCAGCCTGGGGCTGCAGCCAGGTCCCACAGGTGCCCTGCAGGGGCACAGGTCCCCTCTGGTGATGAAATGGAAGGGAAGGGGACGGGTGGAACAGAGCACCAGGCGGCCCAGTGCCTAAGGTCTCCATCTGACCCCGGCTGCTGGCCCTTCCAGCCTCCAGGTGGGGTCCTGGCCAGGCCCAGGGGTGCCCTACCGCTGAGTCACTCCCGACAGGGTCCACCGAGTGGCCCAGGCCTGGAACGTGGGGCCCTCTGCCTCAGCCTGTTGGGTGCCTTGGGGTGACAGGCGGGCCCCACGGTGCCCAGGACACATTTTACTTTCACTGTATCCTGTGGCTACAAAGAGGAGGAAAAAGGTTTTTTTTCTGTTTTGGTGGGGGGCGTTTGAAGTGGAAAATATCTAAAAGAAAGAACCCACAGACGACCAAGGGGCTCTCGGGAGAGGGGGAGGGGCGGCAGGGGCTCAGTTTACACAATTCTGTGATGTTTGGTTTTAAACCACCAGTGAGTATGGCTTTTGCAATAAAATAAAGAACTTTTTAAAGACTTGGAGGATAAATAAACACCCGGCCTCAGTCCCGGGAAGGGGCTGTGCTGTGGGAGCTGCCAACAGGCTTTTGATTTGAAAAAGACCAACTCCCTGCCCGGGCTCTGCCTCCCAGTGCCGCTCCCTCCCGTCCTTCTTCCCACTTCCTTCTCTTTGCTCCAGAACCCACAGATCACCCCGAATGGAAATGCTCCTTCAGGTGTCAGGCTTCAGTCTGGAAAACGAGGCCGAGGTCCAGAGCAGCCCTGACTGGGAGGACCCCGGGGACACAGCAGCAGGACAGCTGGGGGCAGGGAGTCCTTGGCCTTCACTGCCCCCTTAGGTGTCAGCACGTGGGCTCAGCACTGTCCCTGAGTGTGTCCCTGTGGACAAAGGATGTCCCCTTTCTGGAATCCGCTCCGACCCGTAGGACGCACCCAGAGCCCTGGTGTCCTGTTGTAGAGGCCACAGGGGGTCCCTGGACAGGGCCTCCCCGTTTCCCATGTGAGGGTCATTTCCCTCGGGCCAGTTCCCAGAAGTCTGTCTGCTGAGGAGACCAGCGAGGCCAAGCGGCCTCCAAGAGGGAAGGCTCAGCCAGCCAAGGACTCGCCCAGGCCCGGGCGGAGGCCAGCGCACCGCGTCCCCCGGGCGGAGGCCAGCGCACCGCGTCCCCCGGGCGGAGGCCAGCGCACCGCGTCCCCCCGGCGGAGGCCAGCGCACCGCGTCCCCCGGGCGGAGGCCAGCGCACCGCGTCGCCCTGGTGGGAAGTGAGACGTGGAGGGAGGGAGGAGGAGGGGACTTCCGCTCCGCCCCAGGAATCAGGCCTGAGCACCAGGGTGGTCCAGGGGACCCCGGGACCCTGGAGCCAGGCCCTCGGTGGCCCAGCCAGGCTGCAGGGTGGCGCGTTCTCCTGGGAACTAACTGCCCAGGAGAACGGGGCCCACGGGGCAGTTGGGGACACAGCTCAGCGTGGGTGACCTCAGGGACACCCAGGGGACCGCTCCCCACGGGAGAGGGAAAGGAACCTGGGTGGGCACTGTGGGGGTCCTGAACCCCACCACAGCCAGGCTGGGCAGGAGGGTGGCAAGCTCCAGGGCAGCCTGGGCCACTTAGTGAGACCCGGGGTCTCCAGACGTTGCCGAATGTCCCTGGCTCCTGGAGGCTGGACGAGGGTGGTTCATGATGGTGCCAGGGCGTGGCCCAGCCGCGACAGTGGCAGTCCGCCAGGTGCCGGCCCCTCCACCCGCGTCACCCTGGGGGGAAGTGAGACCCCGCTCTCAGACACGCAGCTAGACTCCCACATCACAGGCGAGGGCACAGGGTTCAGAGAGGCTGCGCATGGCCCTACGCCACACAGCAATCCTGAGGACAGAGCCCGGGAGGCCGGCGCAGCCTGAGCACCTCCTTCTCCACGGCGGAGAAGAACTAGCCCAGAGGAAGGGGGCAGGGGCTCGGGCTGGAAGGACAAGAGGGTTTCTATGGGGGGGGGGCGAAGGAGGGGGTCCCCAGGCCCGGAAACACCAGCAGAGTGGGCCTGGAGCGGGAATCTGAGTGGCTGGCTTAAGAGTGGGCACAGCGAGGACCCAGGAAACCTGCTCGTGGGGGCCGTGGCAGCGCGTCCACCAGGGCGGGCGGAGACACCCAGCGTCCATCCTCCACCTGCAGAACGGAGACACCCAGTCTACCTGCACGAGGTGCCGTGGGGCGTGAGCAGGGGCGGACACAGGCCACCTGGGCGGAACCTGGAGCTCATGTGCTGCGGGAGGCCAGGCCCGGAGGCCACAGGTGACCATCGGCCGTGTGGGTACAAAAGGAGCCTCCAGACAGGCAAACCCGCGGAGCAGGGCAGGAGGCAGGGCGGCGGCTGCAGGGAGAGGGCCGTCTGCAAGACCGGGCAGCTGTGCTGGGACCCACCGCGGGCACCTGTGGTCCAGGTCCAGGTGCGGAAGGCCCGGGGTGGACAGCGTGTGGGAGTCACAGCTCAGTTTAGCTGTCGGGGAAGAAGGACTCTGGGGGCAGAGAAGGGGTCCCCCACTCCCTGCCCCACCACGGGGACCCTCTGTCTCCATTTCCTTCTCTGCAAAATGGCGACACCAGGTGTCCCGCCTGCTCGGGCCACAGGGTGGGTGGAGGGGTGCCCTGTGCTGCCCGCCCACCTTTCCTGCACACTCCGGGACCCTCCAGAAGGCTTGGCCCTGGAACGGGAGACCCCCGGAATCTGGAAGGTCAGGGCTCTCCTGGCCTGGGAAGGAAAACCCCAACTGCCCCCTGGCCCCAGGGCTGGACGCAGGAGTCCCCCCTGTCTTCTGTCCCAGGCCTGGTCCCAGCCGGCATTTCCAGTTTCCAGACACCAGATGACCCCAGTGATCTGCAAAGGGGTCCCCATGGCCACCGACACCCGGGGCCCTGGATCCATGTCACCTCCAGAGTCCCCACTGCTCCATGTGGGTCTGGGGACCTCAGGAGAATGTGGCAGTCACCCTGCAAAATGATCCCGCCCACAGGACGGGGTGGCAGGGACCCACAAAGAAGCAAGTGTGCGAGTGGCTGTCCCCACACAATGGCCCCTCAGAAACCTGTCCCCGGGAAACAGAGGGTCTCTATCAGCCCCAGAAAGAGGCCTGTGTTCTGCAGGACCTGCCGGCCGCGGGCCAGCAGCGGATTACCCCGGGGGGCACGGGGAGGACGGGCTGGACGGCTGCGCAGGCAGGAGACCTTCACTCTGGCTCCTCCTGCCCCCGCCGGCTGCCGGGCACCGGGAGGGGACCGGGCCCCGACGTCGGGCCGCCCAGGATCAAAGCCCCTCTGTGCCAGTCCAGGTGCCCGGCCTCCCAGGGCCTCCCTGGAGGTGAGGACCCTGGAGTCCAGGGCGGCCCGGCGGGAGGGGCCGGGCGCCAGGCCGCAGCCTGCGACCCCAGCGGCTCGGGAGGTGGAGGCAGGAGGATCGCGAGTTCAAAGTCAGCCTCAGCGCCTTGAAAGCGACTCAGTGAGACTCTGTCTCTAAATAAAATACAAAAATTGGGCTGGGGATGTGGCTCAGTGGAGGAGCACCCCTGAGTTCAATCCCCAGTACCAAAAAACAACCCAAATCTACAAGTGGGAACAGCACGTCATGTCGGGTTGCCCTGGTTGTGCACTTGCATAACTCAGAGGCCGCGCTTGGCAAATCTGGAGTCCGGCTGCGTAGGAGCTCCACTCCCGTTCACGATGGCCCATGATGCAGCAGAAGGGGCACCGGTGGCTCGTGTGGCCAGGGCCACTCTTGGACGAGGCTGGGGAAGACGGATCAACCTGTCTGTGGAGGACAGAAACCAGATCCGACCACAAATGGACACAGTTGAAATCCTCCGCCTGCCCCGCCCTCGGAGCTGGCCGACCGTGGGCGCCCGGGAGGAGGGGCTCTAGCCGGGGGCCACCCGCCTCCCGACGGTCAGCGGAGTGGGCGCCCTGGCTGGCCGGGCTGTGATTGGCTGGCGCCGCCCGCCCCAGGCCACGCCCAGGACCCCCCACGGTCGCCGGGAAGTGGCCCTGGGACTGGAGCCGGGTCCGCCCCTCGTCGGCCGTGCCCTGTCCCGAGTCAGTGGGACCCAGCCCGGCCCCGCAGGGACACCGGTGTCCCCGAAGTCACGCCTGTCCCCGCGGGTGTGGAGGCTGGAAAGAGGGTCCCACAGCCCCGGACTCGGCGCTGCCCACACCATCTGGGCAAGGCCACTCCTGTGAGTCACGTCAGGTGACTTCCCAGGCTGCGCGACCTGGAGGGCGTGGTCCTCCCTTCCTGGGCCTCTGGAGGCGTAGGGGACGGTAGGGGAAGGAAGGGCTGGGACCGGTTTCCGTGGGAACCTCAGGGGCCTCTCCTGGGGACACCTGTGTTTAGAGGAACCTGCGGCCTGTGGCCAGGCGGGGGAGGGGCCTGGCGGAAAGCCACGTCCTGCCCAGTCCTGCCCTGCCCAGTCCTGCCCTGCCCAGTCCTGCCCAGCTGACCTGGCGCCGCCCACTCCCCCTCTGCCCGATTCCGGGGAGGAGGGGACGCTTGGGGCGTGAGTCAGCCTCTCCCGGAGAGTCCACTTCAGCCCAACTGTGCTGGACCTGCAGCCGGGCCTCCCAGCTCCTAAAGACCCCCGAGTGTCCATCCCCAGACAGGAGCTTCGTCCCCGCAGAATCGGGCCTCTGTGGGCCCCCCCAAGGGCCTGGGAGCCCCTTCCCCGGGGCCAGCCTGTCAGGTTCTCAACCCTAGGTTGGTCCCCAGGGGATGGAAAAGGTCACTACATGGCCCCTGGGGTCACCCGACGCGGGAGAGAAGCCAAACAGTGACGGTTGGAGATGGCAGGTCCAGGGTACCCTATCCTGGTGACCTGGTGGCTCAGTCTCACCTGCCCAGACCTGCCCCACCCCCAGGTGTCCATGAGTCACAGCCTCCTCTCAGCCCATCCCCGGTCGGGAGGCAGGGGCTGACCACTGGGGTGGGAGAGGACGGCCGGGCATTGCCTCAGGGGACCCCGCATCCGAGCTGTGGTCCAGGAACCTCTTCAAACTGGTGGGACCCCGAGGTGAGGGGTGGCTGGGGACAGGGCACCTGAAGCCAGACCGGGTGCCTGCCCATCATCCCAGCCATGGGAGGCGGAGGCAGGAGGATCACAAGTTTGAGGCCAGCCTCGGCCACCTAGTCAGACCAGCCAGACTGTGGAGGGCTGGGGCGAGGCTCAGGGGTCACGTCCAGCACGTGTGCTGCCCTTGGTTCACTGCGTAGGAACACGCACGCACCCTCCGTTACGTGTGCAAAGGCTGAAACCCCCCAGGCCTGGGCAGGGCCTGACAGTCCCCTCTGGTGCTCCTGGTGCAGGTGGCTTTGCAGGTGGCCTGAGCAGGAGCAGCCAGCACTGGGTCAGTGACCTCACGGGCTCCAAACCTCCTGGGCAGAGCGTGACTGCCCCCGAGGGAAGCGTGTGACCTGTGAAGTGGCCACGGTGGCCACGGTGGCCACGCAGTCCAGCAGCTTCCGCCTCTCCGCCTCAGTTCCCGGCCCCCAGCCCCAGCTCGGCTCCTGGCCCCCTGCTGGTGGGCGCTCAGGAAAGCCCCGTGGTGACCAACCGAAGGACCCTTTCCCCTAGCGGGGTGTGGTGGACAGGCCTGTGACCCCAGGCCTCGGAGGCTGAGGCAAGAGGATGGCTGAGTCCCTCAGGGCCTCCCAGATGGCTGAGGCTGGCCTACAACGTGAGATCCTCCTGCCTCAGCCTCCGGGTCCTGGGATGGCGGGCCTCTGGTTGGATCCTATGGATACCCTCTCCCAGGGGTCAGCAGGCCACCCTTATCCCCGAGTGCAGGGATCTGGTCTGCGAAACGTCCTGAAGTCCCCTCCCTTAGGGTAACTTGGGCTCCACTTCTGCAGGGAATGCGACGTGTCCTGTCCACCCAGGCCGGGCGGGAGGCAGGGAAACGCTTCTCGGAAAGGAAAGCACGTGGCCACAGTGAACCCTGGGGACCCTGGCCCCAGGAGGAAGGAGAAGAGGGAGGCACCGGAGGACCCTGGAGCCCTGGGGGGGTGCAGGGGGTGGGCGGAGAGGACCGGGTCCCCAGAGCCTCCAGTGAAGTCCAGGGTGGAGGACAGCAGGCGGACAGTAGGCGGCTGGTCGCTGCCCCCAGTTCCTGGTGACTCTCTGTTGTATGCTAATGAGGTGGCTCAGGGTGTGGGGACACACGGTGGCCTGTGCGACTGGAGGGGGGGACCCGCAGCTCACCCCCATCTGGGTCCAGCAGCCACCGGCCACAGCTCCTCTCAGGGCTGCGGAAGAACCAATCTGGTCAAACCCCCGGATGACCAGGACGTCACACGCCAGGAGTGGGGACAGGGGCCCTTGCCTGAGGACCCCTCCTGACCCCCGGGTGTCCCTTCTCACCCCCACGACACACTGATAGTGACCACTGCACTTTCCTGGGTTCTGCTGAGCAAACAGGGCACCCCGAGGCACCCCGAGGCACCCCGAGGCACTGTGCCCACAGAGCACTTGGGCCACCGCATGGTCCCCACGCCCCTGGACAGCAGCCACGGGTCCCACAGAGCAGCTCAGAGCGGACCCTGACTCTCCACAGCTGGCCCCAGACCCCAAGGCAGGGGCTGGGTGCCACAGAGCCCCCCACTTAGATGCCAGCACAGGTCCGGGCCACCAGGGCCCCTGAGCTGCCCCTTGTGGGTCTGTTAGAGCAGAGCTCGGTCAGCCGTCAGGGGTCAGTCAGGAGGAGCCGGGAGGGACGCCCAGGAGGCAGGGCACTTCCCCACGTCGGCACCCGAAGTCCTCCACCTGGTCAGCAGGTCTGTGGAGGCCGCAGCCCCTGGGCACGGCCGAGCCTCATGGTCACTGGCCATCCCTCTGCCTCCGAGGTCACCTCTTCTGGGGAACTCAGGGGACGAGCCCAGGCCATGCCTGCCCCCGCGCCCTGTCGGGGTGTGTGTTCAGGGGGTCACACCTGGGTGCCACAGAGAGCCCCCCGCGGTCCGGCCTGCGCGTGGGGGCAGGCACTTCCGCGGAGGCTGCGGGAGGAGGACCAGCGCCGGGTGCCGTGCTGCCGGGGGCTGGAGGCTGTCCCCCAGCGCGGATCCGACGGAAGGGACCAGGCCGCACTGTCCCACTTGGAAGGTGACAGGGCCCAGGGCCACTTCACTCTAGGGGACCAGAGGCACAAGTTAAGGACAAGAGGGAGTCGGCCTCGGGCTCCTGCCAGGGGTGGACAGCAGGGAGGGGCGGGCGCTGCAGAGAAGGACCAGGTCCCTGCAGCCGCTGGACGCGCCTGTCACTGGCCCTTCTGCAGGGCCCACGAGTGGCCCGGGGCCGAGACCCGTGACACTCAGGAGTAGGTCCCTCGGTCCTGAGGCTGCGGGCGCCACAGTCGCGCACATGTCCCCGGTGGACGCAGCCCAGTGTCCTCGTGGCAGCCCTGGACACCGCGGCCCTTCCCTGCCTGCCCCTCTCCGCTCCCCCTGCACCCACACGCGAGGTCCCGGCTCAGGTCTGCCCCTGGGGCCACGGACACTCGGTCCCCACGGGACTGGACACCGTCAGGGTCGCGGTGGGAAGGCGGCCTGGCTCCGGGGACCACGATCCTATTTTCTATTTTTATCAAAAGAAAACCCAGATCCAAGAGTTTCCTGTGCCACCTTCCAAGTGGCAATTTCCAGCTCAAACGCTGTGGGTGCGGGGCGAGGCCGGGAGAGCAGTGAGCGGCCACCAGAGGGTGGGGCGGGGGGCCTCTGGAGACGCCCCTGCAGCCTGGGGGGGGGACCTCCTGCGGGAGCCCCCCTCAGGGCCCCAGCAGGGCCACCTTGGGCGTCTGGAGACCTCTAAACACTCAGCTTTCCGGCCTCGGCCTCCTCCCTGCTCCCCACCCGCCCAGGCAGGGAGGAATCCCGGCCCCGCCCGCCGGCTCAGGCCAAGTGAAAACAAACCTGGGCGGCCAGCGCAGAGGAGGAGCCGGCAGTCCCGGGAGGACCACCGCTTCACCCCCGCAGATGGAGGGGGTGCTGCCGCCTCCTCGGCCTCAGGCAGGGACGAGGCCCGGGCCCCTGCAGATGGGCTGTGCACCTCCCACCGGGCCCTAGAGCTAGGGCCCTCCTGAATGTCAATGAGGAAGACAGAGTCCCGGGGGGCACAGTGGCTCAGGCCTGTCATCCCTGCCGCTCAGGAGGCTGAGACAGGAGGACTGCAGCTCAAAGCCAGCCTCAGCAAAAGCCAAGAGCCCAGCAGCTCAGTGGGACCCCCCCTAAATAAAATACAAAATAGGGCTGGGACGGGGCTCGGTGGCCGAGGGCCCCCAAGTCCAGTCCCTGGTACAAAAAATAATCAAGTCACGGATACGGGTGAGCGCCCGGGAGCAGGGGTGGCGGGAGTGCTGCCTGGGCGTCACTGTCGGGCTTCTCGGAGGCTGAGACGGAGGGCGGCTGGAGTCTGACCGGAGCTACCTTCCCTGGGCACAGGGGCTCCTGGCAGCTGGAGACGGGGCCAGGGGGGCTGTACCCCTGAGCCTCAAGCCAGACCCCGCTGTATTTTTAATCTTGTTCAGTCCCACTGGGTGGCCCACAGCCTCGCTCAGTTACTGAGGCTGGCTGCAAACCTGCGATCCTCCTGCCTCAGCCTCCCGAGTCTCTGGGAGGACAGGTGCCACCTGCCCGGTCCATCTCCATCTCTCCATTCTGCTCTTTGTGACCGCCCTGCTCCTGGCTGGCCTTTCCCTGTGGCCCAAAGGTGGCTGCCGGCAGTCCTAGGTGTATCCCGCGTCAGCTGAGCAATCCTGCTGACGGAGAACTTGAGTTTCCAGCCTCATGGTGAATCCCGTGGGTCCAGCCGGGTCGCCTGCTGATCCTCTGACCAATCACTGCAGGTAGGGACCACTGCCCACCCCGGGGTTGGGGAAGATCCGTCCCACCGAGGAGAAGTGGAGATGAGTAGTTACTGTCCCCAGAAGGGATGCGGGAAGCTGGTCACACACACCTCCACAGCAGCGAGGGGACAATAGCCGAGGCCCAGGCTCCTAAAAGGGCCGTGGAGACAGCGGCACAGGTGGGGCACTGCACGTCTCCAGGGGTTCTGGTCACATCCCTGTCACCGTAGGTGGGTGCATTTACCCAGACAGTTTCACAGGCGCCGTGGAGGCCCGAAGGAAGGTGTGTCATGGACTGGAAAACTCGGTCACGGTCTTTTGCAATCCCTGCCGTCAGGAGACAAGCCATTGCCTCACACCTCCGCGGGGCTGCCCGGTTGGTACGTGTGACACTGACTAGGAGGACGCAGGGGCAGTGACGCTGAGGATTCTGGGCCTGAGCCCAAGAGGCTGGGTTCCACTGTGACCCTCTGGTCAGGCTGCCCCAGACGGGCAGACGAGGAAGCCAACGGCCCTGGAGCACCACACGCCTGCACCCCGGGACCTGGAGGCGCTCACCGTGGCCAGCGGCCACTGCCCCGAGCCTGGAGAGGGAGCCGTGGCCGCCTGCCCCAGGCCAGGTGGTCAGACACCTGGACGGAGTGTCCTGGGGACACCCCCAAACTGCCCGCACCTGAAGCCTCGCTCTCGACCTGGTGGGGACTGGGTTTGAGGCGGATTCTGAGGACTCTGTGCCGGTGCTGGGAACCCCGTGGCCCAGGGAGCAGAGGAGACGGGCCCCTCCAGGCTCAGGGCCATTGGCAGCTGGCCCTCTGGTTGTGGCTACTCACCCCTCCACGGCCCTCGAGCTGCGGCCAGTGCCGGTCCCAACTGCGGCCCCAAGCTGTGGCCCTCGGGAGCCTCCTCTCACCCCCGCGGCCCTAGGAGCCAGGAAACATCGCGATCCCATTTTTCAGATGAAGAAACGTGGGCACAGAGGGATTGAGTGGCCTGCCTGAGGTCACACAGCGGCAGAGGGAAGATGTCGACCCGGGAGGAGACTCCAGGTCCCGGGCCTTTGGTCACTTCCTCAGGGCTCCACAGAGTGGGCTGATGGGCGGAGGTCCCACACCCAGGATGTGTCACTGTGAGTGGCATGGCCGCCTTCCTCAGTGACAAAGACCACGTTCGCAGACCTGCCAAGGCCGGGCTCTGGCCCCTCAGAAGTCGCCCCCAAGTCCTCCCGCCAGCCACCTCCTGTCTGTTCCGTCCGCCTCGGGACCGCTGTGGACAGCCGCGGGTCCTCGCCCCTCCCAGCTCCAGGGCGGCTGACCCCAGCCTCAGGGACGGCCTCAGCAGGGGCCCAGGACCCAGGCAGGGCCACGGAGACCCCTCCCCACATCTGGCACCAGGCCCTGCTGCCCCCCGGGGCTCCCAGGTCACCTGAGGAGGACAGCTGCGGAGGCTGAGGGGCAGCGGCCCCCTCTGCAGCCTCAGGACTGACGGGAGGCAGCCGTGAGGTCACACAGGCTCAGCCCCAGCAGCGGGATCTGAGGTGGGACTGCCAGTGCAGGTGGTCTTTGGGAAAAGGGTGTCTCCTGGGGGGAGGAGAGCCAGGAGCCAGGAGGGGGTGGGAGGAAGGTGGTCAGCAAGGCCCTGACCCCGCTGGGGGAGGCTGGGCCCCATCCCAGGGCCTGCTGTCAGGGTCCCCACAGAGCTGCCCCCCTGCAGGTGGGGCTGCCCTTCCCCTGGGGCCCAGGGCAGGGGAGGGGACAGGGACTTCCCTGGGTCAGTGGGGGACTGGGAAGCGCAGTGGTGGCCACCCAGGGCTTGGGGCAGGCAGACTGGGTGAGCTCACAGGGACAAGGGGGACAGAGACAAGGTGTGGCCTGTGTCAAATGCTCCTCCTCCCAGGGCCACCTGGGAAGAGCCCAGTAAGTCCTGGCTTTGCCTGTCCAGGTGGGGAGTCCAGGTGGGGAGTCCAGGTAGGGAGTCCAGGTGGGGAGGACCAGGTTGGGAGTCCAGGTGGGGAGTCCAGGTGGGGAGTCCAGGTGGGGAGTCCAGGTGGGGAGAACCAGGTGGGCAGGTCCAGGTGGGGAGGACCAGGTGGGGAGTCCAGGTGGGGAGGACCAGGTTGGGAGTCCAGGTGGGGAGTCCAGGTGGGGAGTCCAGGTGGGGAGTCCAGGTGGGGAGGACCAGGTGGGCAGGTCCAGGTGGGGAGGACCAGGTGGGGAGTCCAGGTGGGGAGTCCAGGTGGGGAGGACCAGGTGGGAGTCCAGGTGGGGAGGACCAGGTGGGGAGTCCAGGTGGGGAGGCCCAGGTGGGGAGGACCAGGTGGGGAGTCCAGGTGGGGAGGTCCAGGTGGGGAGGACCAGGTGGGGAGGACCAGGTGGGCAGGTCCAGGTGGGGAGTCCAGGTGGGAGGACCAGGTGGGGAGGACCAGGTGGGGAGGTCCAGGTGGGGAGGTCCAGGTGGGGAGTCCAGGTGGGGAGGTCCAGGTGGGGAGGACCAGGTGGGGAGGACCAGGTGGGCAGGTTCAGGTGGGGAGTCCAGGTGGGGAGGACCAGGTGGGCAGGTCCAGGTGGGGAGGACCAGGTGGGGAGGTCCAGGTGGGGAGGACCAGGTGGGGAGTCCAGGTGGGGAGGCTCAGGTGGGGAGGACCAGGTGGGGAGTCCAGGTGGGCAGGTCCAGGTGGGGAGGTCCAGGTGGGGAGGTCCAGGTGGGGAGGACCAGGTGGGGAGGTCCAGGTGAGCAGGTCCAGGTGGGGAGGTCCAGGTGGGGAGGACCAGGTGGGGAGGACCAGGTGGGGAGGTCCAGGAGAGCAGGTCCAGGTGATGAGGACCAGGTGGGGAGGACCAGGTGGGGAGGACCAGGTGGGGAGTCCAGATGGGGAGGTCCAGGTGGGGAGGTCCAGGTGTCCCCTGCCTGCTCCTGGGATATAGGTGTCAGCCTCCAGGTGCAGGAGCAGGAAGGCTGGGTGTCCTCGGGCTCGCACTGGTCCCCGCGGAGGCTGACCAGTTCCGGTGAGCCAGGGCTGGGCCCTTGTGCCCCGGGTTAGCAGGAGCAGCTGGAGGGCGGACGGCGCCCAGCGGCCTGGCGCCGGGGTCCACCTCTATGTGGGCCAGGCCTGGCTCCTCAGCGCCCCCGTCCAGTTACTGGACCTCTCTGTGCCGGGGTCCTCTCCTCCGCCCACTGAGGCAAAGCCGACCCACGTGAAGGGAGGTGGAGAGGCACAAGCTCTGGACGCCCAGCTCCCGGACACGCGTCCGTCCGTGGCACCAGGGAGGCTGCGGTCAGCGGAGGCTCGCGCAGAGGCTCCCAGTCAACGCTCACAGCAAAGAGGCGGCAGATCTGTGCCCACGCGTGCAGAGACACACGCCTGTCACACACAGGCGTGACAGACGCACGTCCAGGTGTAGGAATGGGGGGCACAGCGAGTGTGCAAAGCTCGCACACTCACCCACGAGCACGGCAAATGAGGCCACACAGCCTCCAGCCCGAGCCAGCCCTGCGCCCCTCCCCCACGCGGGGACAGTGGCCTTCCTGGTCCTTGACAGGCACCTGTGTCACCTCTCAGGTTCCCCCGGGCTGTTTCTGTTTATCTGACCACCAACACCTGAGGCCACCACTTCAAGAGGACAGTGGCCCTGGGCCCAGCAGCCTCTGGCCCTGTCGCTGTCTCTGGGGCCTGCAGGGTCCCTGGAGCCGGCGGAGGCAGCCAGGAGCCAGGCCCCAGACAGAAGTGGCCACCGGGGAGGGGGAGGGCTCCCCCACCTCCCAGGGCTGCAGCCCCGGCCTGACATCAGGCGACAGTGTCGCGCACGAGTTTGCTCCTCCCGCCCAGGTCACCTGGGGCTGAGCCCCTCAGTGGCCAAGTGCCTCCGCTGCCCCTGGCCTCCTCCGCTGCCCCGGCCTCCTCCGCTGCCCCGGCCTCCTCCGCGGGAGGCAATCACCCACTGCCGGGTGCAGCACAGAGTCTGGCCACAAGGGGCGCCCAAGAGACAGGGCCAGCCATTCAGGTCCTCGACAGCTGCTCAGCGTCACCCACCGGCTGCGCTGGGAGCTGGTGTTCTGTGAAAAGGAAGCAGTAACAGTGCAACCCTGTAGGTTTGCTGCAAAGATGGAATGGGATAATGCACGTAGCAAGTGCTCAGTTCCCCACTGATAATGTTTTGACTTGTTTGGCTTTTATGAGATCAGAACTGGGTAGGGGTCCTCAGAACCAGAAGATCCAGCTAGGCATGGTGCACACGGCTGGGATCCCAGAAGCTCAGGAGGCTGAGGCAGGAGGATCTCAAGTTTGAGGCCAACCTCAGCAACTTAGCAAGAAATAAAAAAAAAAAATAAAAAGGGCTGGGGAGGTGGCTCAGTGGCTAAGGAGTCCTGGGTTCAACCCCTGACACCAAAAAATAAAAAATCAGAAGATCCACGAATTCGGATATGAAAAAAATACATTTTCCCCAGTACCAGGGATGGACCCAGGGTCTTGCACACACTACAGCGCTCTGCCACTGAGCCACGTCCTCAGGCCCCAAAAGCCTTCATTTCATTAACCTGCAACTGGACTTTTGCGTTTAGCTTCAACTCTGATTCCCGACACCCACGGCAGTGTGAGCGGGATCTGTGACCTTGTCACCAACAGAACTCACAGACATTTTTACCTCTCACAGCCTCTTTCCAGATGCACCTGGGCTGCTTCCTGTGTGTGTGTGTGTGTGTGTGTGTGTGTGTGTGTGTGTTGTTGTTGTTTTGCACTGAGAACATTATTCTAAAGATTCCCTTTAGTTATTAAGGTGCAGGATGAAGTGCTGGAAGGAACCGGGTGTTGACCTCAGCAACTTTGAAATGCATAGAAATAGGCTGGGTAAGGGGATGGGGGATGGAAGGGAGGGTTAGCAGGAGGGGGAGGGGAGGGGAAGGGGTGGGGGAGGGGGAGGTCAGGGGAGGGGAGGGGGAGGGGGGAAGGGGAGGGGGAGGGCAGGGGAGGGTGGAGGAGGGGTGGGGAGGGAGAGGGCAGGGGAGGGCAGGGGAGGGCAGGGGAGGGATGGGGAGGGAGAGGGCAGGGGAGGGCAGGGCAGGGGAGGGCAGGGGAGGGCAGGGGAGGGGTGGGGAGGGAGAGGGCAGGGCAGGGCAGGGCAGGGGAGGGCAGGGCAGGGGAGGGCAGGGCAGGGGAGGGCAGGGCAGGGGAGGGCAGGGGAGGGGTGGGGAGGGAGAGGGCAGGGGAGGGATGGGGAGGGCAGGGGAGGGCAGGGGAGGGATGGGGAGGGAGAGGGCAGGGGAGGGCAGGGGAGGGCAGGGCAGGGGAGGGCAGGGCAGGGGAGGGCAGGGCAGGGGAGGTCGAGGTTAGGGGACAGAGGACGGAGGGAGGGGTGGTGGGTGCTCGGATGGTGAGTGGCAAGAGGCTTTGGGGTAGGTCCCTGGATGTTCATGATGCACTTTTTCAGTTCTGTCTGTACGTTTGGGCATTTCCAGGAGAGAATGCGGAGGGGAAATGGTTTAAAGGAGAACAGGGAGTGGGCTGTGGATCCTTGTGCAGCACTGGCCTGGCAGGCCTGAGGCTCTGGGTTCCGTCCCCAGCACCAAACGAAGGGGGTGGCTGTGGGGCACAGTGTGAAGCGCAGTGAGATGCGCAAGGCAGAGAGAGAGAGAGAGAGAGGGAGGGAGGGGGGGGGAAACCAAGAAGGAGATGGGGGGGCCACAGGACAGGTGACCAGCCAGGACGGGAGGGGACAAGCCAGGTCTCCCAGGACAGAGCTCCGGCGCAGAGCTGGGACTACAGGAAGCCCCCACAGACGCGCTGGGAATGCAGAGTTGGCGCTCTGCCTTCTGTCCTGGGCAGGCAGGGTCACTCGCTCCTGCAGGCTGGCAGGTGGCCGGGACAGGCACACCTGCTGCCCAAGGGCAGGTTTTGCATCCTTCCTGCGGGCGATCTCTCGGGGAGACGCCCTGAGAAAGAGCGTCTAAGATGTTGAGAATAAGCTGAGCGCGGGGCGCACCCCTGGGATCCCAGCTCTCTGGAGGCTGGGGCAGGAGGGTTCCAAGTTGAAGGCCGGCCTCAGCAGCTCTGGGAGCACTGATCCTCTCCTACTCCGGGGGTGGGCATGTGGTAACCACGGTGATGGTCAGAGGAAGAGTGCGCCACCCACCTGGACCCTGAGATCCGTCATGAGACTTCTGCTGGAACTCTCAGGAGATGAGGCTGGGCTGGACTCGGGGTACAGCTGGGACTGCGGGGGCCACCTTTGCAGCCACCAGGAAAGGACGGCCAGGAGTGGGGCAGCACAGAGAGAGGCACCAAGCGAGTGCTGCACCATTGAGCTGCGCCCAGAGCAGAGACATTCTCCTGTTTATTTGGTTTTTGTGGCACTCAGGGGCGGGACCCAGGCGGGCTCTACCCAGGACTGGCTACAGCCCCGTCTCTCTAACTTGCTGAGGCTGGCCTCAAACTCATGATCCTCCTGCCTCAGCCTCCCCAAGTGGGTTTTCCATCAGTGTCTGCAAACACACTCGCACACACACGGATAGGCCTGGCCCCGGGCTCACCCTCCTGGGGCTCTGACTCCTAGCCCTGAGCTGCCTCAGGCCCTTGGCTTGTGCAGCCCCCTGCCCGATGCTCTCCCTGGAGAAGCTCGGCCAGAAGCTCCTTGGAGCCTCAGCTGGAGGCCACTGGCCCCATCTGGATGAGGTCCTCCCACTAGACTGACCACTCTGTGAGGACCAGGACCCGCTGGGTGCTCCCAGCTGGAGGCCCAGGCTTAGCACGGCGCCTGGCGCGTGTGGGTGAGGGTTAGGACAGGGACAGACGGCCGTGGTGGTGGGAGCAGGGGCTTTTAATATTTATCTTTAGGTGTAGATGGACACCACACCACGTCTTTATTTCTACGTGGTGCTGAGGCCCGTCCCGCGGCGCTAGGCGAGGGCTGTCCCGCTGAGCCACGTCCCAGCCCGGGGACTTCTCTTGATAAAGCCCTGCTGCCCATGGAACAGGACAGGCCACTGTCCCCAGGCGGCCGCCGGCAGGAGACACGAGCCCCCAACGCTCAGATGTGGTGGACAAGAGGACCAGGTCACCCTGAAGGGGCAGGGGACGTGGTGACCCTTACGCCAGGAGCCAGGGAGACCAGGACAACTCCCTCTGCCCCCGACCTAAGACCTGCAGGAACTGGTCGGCGTGGGCCCAGGGACCTCGAGCCGTCCTGGCTGTGGGGACTTGGAAGTCTGACGTCACCCGCTGCCTGTCAAACGCCCAGAGGGGGACCCGGAAACTTCCCTGGACGGCGGGGAGCCCCGTCCTCCTGCTCTCTGACAGGACCCTCCCCCGACAGTGTCCCTGTCCCCTGTCCCTCCCATCGCACCTGAGCTCCTCCTGGAAAGTCAGGGGGCAGGGCCTCGGGGCTGGCCCAGGCTCACGGCTCTGTGACAGTGGGACCTTCCAGAGGAATGGTGTGGGTGACCTCTGGGGCCACCCGGGGCTGGGGTGTGGCTGGCCGAGGCCAGGTTCCCTCTGGTCTTGCAGGGTCGCCGACGGGTGGGAATGCCCACTGTGTGGAGAGGAAGCCCTGGCCACAGGCAGGGGACAGAGTGTGTCACCTGACGGCCCAGCGAGGTCCCCACCAGCCGCCCAGCCTCGGCGCCCAGGAGGGGGAGACGCAGTGGGCAGCGCCCGGCAGCCATGCCCAGGACGACGCTGCTGCTCTCCTGCGCCCCCCAGTGCTGGGTGGGGGCGACGCAGCGGCCACAGGTGGATGAGGCCACAGAGACCTGGCGCCAGGGCGGAGGCCGGTTCCTGCCGGGCGCTGGGTCGCAGGGGGCTGGGCGGCCAGGCAGCAGACCCACCGCAGGCCCTGGCTGGCCACTCTGCCGTCTGGGCTCCAGGTGCACCCAGCGCCCTTCCCAGCCTGGACCCCAGGGCCTGTCCACTGGGATGACCAGCCCCGGGGAGGAGGTCGGTGAAGAGAGGGGGCAGCAGGGCTCACAGGTGGGCACCCAGAGTCCTGCTGGGCGGGAAGGGTCAGCCAGGACGCCTGTGGCTGAAAGGGACAGGAGGGCCACTTCCACTGTCTCCGAAGAAGAGGCCACGCAGATCCCGAGGGAGGGGACGCGGGCCCGGGGCCAGGGGCGAGGCACCACGATGGGGAGGAGCGGCCAGTCCACACAGAGACGGGGAGAGCAGCCAGGTCCAGGGGAGAGCCAGGGGCGAGGCACGGAACCCACGCCCCTCTGTCCTCTGTGAGGACCAGGATGTGACCATCGGGGAGCGAGGACCGGTGCCACCATCGGGGAGGAGGACCCGGGCGCCACCATCGGGGAGGAGGACCCGGGTGTCACCATCGGGGAGGAGGACGGGGCGCCACCATCGGGGAGGAGGACGGGGCGTCACCATCGGGGAGGAGGACGGGGCGCCACCATCGGGGAGGAGGACGGGGCGCCACCATCGGGGAGGAGGACGGGGCGCCACCATCGGGGAGGAGGACCCGGTGCCACCATCGGGGAGGAGGACGGGGTGCCACCATCGGGGAGGAGGACGGGGTGCCACCATCGGGGAGGAGGACGGGGTGTCACCATCGGGGAGGAGGACCCGGGTGCCACCATCGGGGAGGAGGACGGGGTGTCACCATCGGGGAGGAGGACGGGGTGCCACCATCGGGGAGGAGGACGGGATGTCACCATCGGGGAGGAGGACAGGGTGTCACCATCGGGGAGGAGGACCCGGGTGCCACCATCGGGGAGGAGGACGGGGTGCCACCATCGGGGAGGAGGACCCGGGTGCCACCATCGGGGAGGAGGACCCGGGCGTCACCATCGGGGAGGAGGACGGGGTGTCACCATCGGGGAGGAGGACGGGGTGTCACCATCGGGGAGGAGGACGGGGTGCCACCATCGGGGAGGAGGACGGACCCAGGCGTCACCATCGGGGAGGAGGACCCGGGCGCCACCATCGGGGAGGAGGACGGGGCGTCACCATCGGGGAGGAGGACGAGGTGCCACCATCGGGGAGGAGGACGGGGTGTCACCATCGGGGAGGAGGACCCGGGTGTCACCATCGGGGAGGAGGACGGGGTGTCACCATCGGGGAGGAGGACGGGGTGCCACCATCGGGGAGGAGGACGGGGTGTCACCATCGGGGAGGAGGACCCGGGTGCCACCATCGGGGAGGAGGACGGGGTGCCACCATCGGGGAGGAGGACGGGGTGCCACCATCGGGGAGGAGGACGGGGTGCCACCATCGGGGAGGAGGACGGGGTGTCACCATCGGGGAGGAGGACCCGGGCGCCACCATCGGGGAGGAGGACGGGGTGTCACCATCGGGGAGGAGGACCCGGGTGCCACCATCGGGGAGGAGGACCCGGGCGTCACCATCGGGGAGGAGGACGGGGTGTCACCATCGGGGAGGAGGACGGGGTGCCACCATCGGGGAGGAGGACCGGGTGCCACCATCGGGGAGGAGGACGGGGTGTCACCATCGGGGAGGAGGACGGGGCGCCACCATCGGGGAGGAGGACGGGGCGCCACCATTGGGGAGGAGGACCCGGGTGCCACCATCGGGGAGGAGGACCCGGGTGCCACCATCGGGGAGCGAGCGGTGACTTTGGAGGCCCCGGCTCTTCCTGGAAGACCTAGCGAGGGCTGGTGGGGGGTGCCAGGCAGGGACACCAAGGCCCCTCTGCTGGGCCAGTCCCCTCCTGGCCTTCGTCACCCATCGGCAGGGACCTGGACATCGCAGCCCGCTCAGAACAGGACGGCTCTCCTGACGTCACCTGTTATGGCGGCTGAGCCTCAGTGTGCGGTGGGTGGGGACATCTCCCGGGAACGGGGGCGCAGGCCAGCCGCAGGCTCAGCAGGTCAGAGCGCACGTCCCTGTCCCTCCCGTGAGCCTCCTTCCCCTCCTTCTTGGCGGTGGTTCAGCGAGGGGCAGACTCTAGTCAAGACCGCGATCCCGACCGTTCCCACGGCTCCTGGAACGTCCTTGTTCCTCTTCCTACCAAAGTTGAGGGAAGGGACCGGCCGCTCCCTCTCGGGGATGGACTGGGCACCAGGTCTCTCTCTGCATTGTCCCCACACAGCCCAGCCCCTTGCCCCGTGTCCCTCAGCTTCCTGTCACCATGACAAACCCTGAGATGACCATTCAGGGCGTTTCAGTCCGTGACACCGTGGCCCGGTGCTCTGGGCCGGTGGCAGGCACCACTTCTGGGCAGGGCCGAAGTGCTCCGCTCGGGCCAGGAAGAGGAGGAGGAGGCAGAGGCTGGAGTCCCACAGCACCTTCAAACAGTGCCTGGAGACCTCCCTCCAGGCCTCACCTCAGTTGTCACCAACCCCAACCCACCACCCGGGGACCGCACCTCCAACAGGACACTCAAGATCCCCACCCGGCCCCTCCCAGGGGCAGCTCCACCTGGGCCTCCACCTGGGCCTCCACCTCGGTCTCCACCTGGGCCTCCACCTCGGCCTCCACACTCCCGCCCCTGAGTGGGCTCCACCAGGCAGGTCAGGGAAGGCTTCTGATGGGCCTCCACCTGGGCCTCCACCTGGGCCTCCACACTCCCGCCCCTGAGCGGGCTCCACCAGGCAGGTCAGGGAAGGCTTCTGATGGGCCTCCACCTGGGCCTCCACCTGGGCCTCCACCTCGGCCTCCACCTCGGCCTCCACCCTCCCGCCCCTGAGCGGGCTCCACCAGGCAGGTCAGGGAAGGCTTCTGGGCCCATCTCAGTCACATGCCTCCACCTCGGAGCCCTCAAGTTGCTCCGAGGTCAGGAGCGCCCTGCGCTGGTTACTTGAGTGTCCAGCTGCTGGGCGGGGGAGGCCTGGTGAGGCCCTGGACGGGCTCCCTCCCGGGGTCCCCACCTGTGAAGTGGGAGCCCGGGAGGAGGGGACAGGGCCAGCGCACGCACCAGCCTGTGGCAGGGGACACGCAGGCGTCGGCCACCGTCCCATCGCTGGGGCCCATCAGAGCCGCCTGTTTCCCTTGAGCGACCCGAGGTGGGCGCCACCCAGGTGCGCGAGGTCTGGGGTCGTCTCCGGGCGTCTCCAGGGCCAACCGCTCCACAGCTGCAGGGAGCCTCGGCCAGCGCCCGAGTCCCCGGGGCTCCTCAGCTCCACCTGGTGGGTGACGTGTCACAGAGGCCCCTTGGGGTGGACCCCGTCGGGGCCCGGCCTCTGCGCTGTGGGGCGGGCAGCAGTGCCCTGGCCTCTGCCCGCCGCCAAGTGCCCGTAGCGTCCGAGATCCAGACACCAGACAGATCAGAACGTCTGCCCG
Source organism: Ictidomys tridecemlineatus (assembly GCF_052094955.1). Taxonomy (NCBI): domain Eukaryota; kingdom Metazoa; phylum Chordata; class Mammalia; order Rodentia; family Sciuridae; genus Ictidomys; species Ictidomys tridecemlineatus. The sequence goes on from NC_135486.1 coordinate 144,300,841, forward strand.
CGCCGCCCAGTGTCTTCTGGGGACACAGTCACCCTGCGCTGAGCGGCGGCAGCCTCACTACACCCTCCGTCCCCGGCGGGAAACGGGCCTGGAGGGACTCAAGATCAGCAGGTGCAGGCTGTGGTCCAGCTCAGCTGGCGAAGCACTGGCCTCGCAGGACCAGGCCCTGTGCTGGCACCCGCCCTCAGTCATCTGGATCCTGGCCACCACCCCATGACACAGGTGTCCCCTCCTTCCTTGAAGACCTGCAGGATCTAAAGCTCAGAGAGGTGAAGTGACTGGCCGTCGGCCACACAGCAAGCAGGTGGACGTCAGTGACCACACCCAGACTCTGGGCCCACCAAGGCCCTCTGTTGTGAGTTGTGCTGGGATGGGCCTGGCTCCTTGCTGCCCCCACAGCCGTCAGGCCTGGCACAAGGTCAGGAAGCCTGGCGGCCACCCTGGCACATTCCGAGTCTCGGTGAGTGGACGGCCTGGGCAGAGGTGACCGGCCGTCGTAATGAAACCATAATCCATCGATCGTGGCTGGGCACTGCCAGGTCCATCACCCACGGCTCCAGGTGGGAGATGGAGGCCCCGAGATGGGCAGCACCTTGCGCGAGGCTACACAGGGAGAGGGGGCGGAGCTGGCACAAGGCGCCTGAGCCCGTTGCCGTGGGATTTCTCTTTTAGGTTCTGGGGATGGAGGCTTGAAGCCAGGGGCACTTCACCTCTGAGCCAAATCCCAGCCCTTTTTGTTTCTATTTTTTTAATTTTGAGACAGGGTCTCAGTAAATTGCTTCGGGCCTTGCTAAATTGATGAGGCTGGCCTCCAATTTTCAGTCCTCCTGCCTCAGCCGCAAAGCCACCGGGGTTACATCTGTGCCCCGCTGCAGCCGACTTGGTGAGGTCTAGTGTCTTCCCGGGTTGAAATAAAAAGCTGGTCCTCCCTCAGCGCCCCCCCTTGTTTAACCACATTTGTACTTTGGTAATCGACTTAAGGTTACAGAGGACTGGGGCAGTGGTAGGAGGCTCCCACACAGCCTCCCCCAGCTTCCCCTGTTACTGCCATCTCCCGGGAGGGAGCTCCGTGCGTCACCACAATCAATGACCCACAGGGTGACCTGAGGACAGCGGGCCAGGCCGCGGGTGTGCCACTTGGCCTGCTGCACTCTGCACTGAAGGGCGCCAGACGGCCTCCGTGGCCCAGTCTCTCTGGCCTCCACCCTGTCCTCCTGTCTCCTGCACCCACAAGGGGGGCCCGAGAAACAGACCCCTCCCCAAGCCGGCCTCGGGGACCCCCTGCAGCCTCCCCAACCTGCAGAGGAGCTGCCAGAGAGGGCGCCCGCCCCTGTGAGCCAGGAGAGGATCAGACCCTGGGCCCAGGAGGAGGCCCACAGAGAGGCCGCGTGGGGATCCGGGAGTCAGGGTGGGGGTCAGGGTGGGGGAGCAGCGGAGGCCCCAGCGCCTGCCTCCCCTCCCCCACCCCCAGCTGTGCCCCCAAAGCTGACCGCTGCCCCAGGCAGGAGGCTGTGCCGCAGCCACCAGCGCCGTCGTGCCCCGGGACCACCACCAGGAGACCCACAGGCTCCCACGGCCGCCCAGAACCTCCAGATCCAGATGGTCAGGAGACGCGCTGCACGGCCCGCCACCTGCGCCCACCCCTGCGCCCTCTGGGACGGGCTGGGCCTGTGCTGAGAGCCCGCGGGTGGGAGGGGGGACAGGAGGACGCTCTTACCCGGGTGGCCTTCAGCCCAGTAATGACACGGAACCAAGAGCCACAGCCAAGGTGACAGGCCACAGAGAAGGAGGAAACACAGCAGCAGGTCGCAGCAGCCAGCGCCTGAAGTCCCCCCGCAGCGGGGGTGTCCCGACTGGGAAGTCCCCGGCAGCCGCTCTCCACGGGGACACTCCGAAGTCCTGGTCCCAGAGGGCTCCTTCTCACAACTGCGTGACCCATGGCCCCTCAGGACACACTCCACGTCCCCAAGACGGCCCCTGGCATAGTGAGGACTGTGCGCTCCCTGGGCGGGCCTCACCCCCGGGGGGCAGACCTGGGGGTCCCTCAGCCTCTGTCACCCGCCTTGGGAAGGGGGCTGGGGGTGGGTGAAATCTGGGACCTGCTCTGAGGGCACTCTGGGGACCCACCTGCAGCCTGCAGCAGCTTGGCAGGAGCTCTGCCCCCAGCCACCTCCCAGGCCTCTGCCCCCAGCCACCTCCCAGGCCTCTGGCCTCCACATTCCCAGCCCTCTGGCCTCCACAGTCCCAGCCCTCTGGCCTCCACAGTCCCAGCCCTCTGGCCTCCACATTCCCAGGCCTCTGGCCTCCACATTCCCAGCCCTCTGGCCTCCACATTCCCAGCCCTCTGGCCTCCACATTCCCAGGCCTCTGGCCTCCACAGTCCCAGGCCTCTGGCCTCCACATTCCCAGCCCTCTGGCCTCCACATTCCCAGCCCTCTGGCCTCCACAGTCCCAGCCCTCTGGCCTCCACATTCCCAGCCCTCTGGCCTCCACAGTCCCAGCCCTCTGGCCTCCAAGGCAGTCCCTCTCCGCAGTGCTGAGCCCGCCGTGCCCGGTGCTGGTCCCCACAGACCTCGGAACTCAGGCTCCCTGCAGAAGCCCTGGACAGGGCCGGGAGGGTCCTGAGACGCCCGTGCCCCCTTCCTGCCCAGCACACCTGGAGTCCCCGCTACCACCAGCAAAGCCCAGGCGCCCGCCCCGGCCACAGCAGCGCCCCCTGCCGGCCCGGGGACTCTCGACGCCCTCTCAGCGCCGCCCTTGCTCTCTGCCTCCCCCTGCAGGCCATCTCGGGAAGCGCGGCTCGGTTGAAAGCCAGGGGCCGCGGTCCCCGGGGGTCAGAGCCAGGCCCTGGACTCCGGTGGCCCTGGGCTCGGGTGGCCCTGGGCTCGGTGGCCCTGGGCTCGGTGGCCCTGGGCTCGGGTGGCCCTGGGCTCGGTGGCCCTGGGCTCCGGTGGCCCTGGGCTCGGGTGGCCCTGGGCTCGGTCAGCCTGGGCTCGGTCAGCCTGGGCTCCACCCTCAGCCTTCAGTGTGCGACACAAGTCCCTGAACTTTGGGCGAAGCGTGTAAAATGCGCGTGATTTTAAGCCTGTCTTTGGTGGAGACGTGGACCCCGCTGAGGAGTGGGCTGTGGCTCGGCGGTGGAGCGCTGCCTGCGCCTGCCAGGCCCGGGTTCGAGCCTCAGCCCACATAAAGCTGAATAAGGTAGATATCCATTTTGAAAACTTGCTGAAAGAGTGGGAGTGCCCCTCTGAAGTACGCGAGGCCATGAACCACCAGAGAGAAGACCTGTGGACTCCCAGGGAAGTGCCGGAAAGCTCCCCGGTGCTCCCCGTAGCTCTTCAGTCCTGCCCCACACACAGCACGACCCCCAGATCCCAGCATCCTGTTCTCTTCTCCAGGGTCACTCACCAGGCCCAGGTTCAGAGTCCTGGCCACACTTATCAGGGCCCGCTCTCTGGCCAGGACGCGTCTCACTTCCTGTCCTTCTCTCTTCTCTGCCCCCGAGGAAGCCCCTTGCGAGACGTGCTGGTGCACATCCGCCACCCCAGAGATTCGGGAGGCTGAGGCGGGAGGATTGCAGTTCAAGGCCAGCCTCAGCAAGCTAGCGAGGCCCTGAGCCCCTGAAGGAGATCTGTCTCAAGACACAAAGTTAAAAAGGGTTGGGATGTGGCTCAGTGGCTAGGGGCCCCAGGGTTCCATCCCTCAGGCCCCAGGGTCACGGCCTGGCCTGTCCACTCCCTCTCCTTCCCCTCTTGTGACTTCCAGCGGGCAGCAGGGACGATCACCCGTGGTCAGGCAGGCCACCCCATTTCCCGCTTCTGTGGTGTCTGGGGTGCTCCTGGCTGGGCCACCTCGCCCGGCTCTGCCTCCTCCTTCACGTGGCCTCCCCTGGGGGTCTGTCCACTGCCTTCCCGAGGTGTCCTTTCTCTTCTCACAACGTCTGGGCTTGGGGACACAGCGCCCCTCCTGGAGCGCTCCGTGATGGAGGACGGGGAGGCCCTGGGCGGCGGGCTCCAGAGCTCTCCCAGCGGCTCGGTCACGCTGCACCGTGCCCAGCTCTGGCCTCTGGAATCCGGGGACAGTTAGTAGCAAGCCCTCAGGTGGGCCTGCCACCCGTGCCGTGGCCAGGGGGGTGGTGAGGCCCGGGGGCCCCAGTCCAACTCTGTGGCTGACCGACAAGGAAACCCAGGGTCAGGGAGGGCCTGGGTCTGCTCTGGCCCCAGAGCTGGACCCGGAAGCTGAGGCTCTTGAGCCCCAGGGCGGGCCCCTGTGTGCTCCCGGAGGTTGGGGGTGGCGGCCTTCACACTCGCGCACACACGCGCCCATACACTCAGCCCCACCCTGGCCTGTGCCCTCCCTGACCGAATCTCCACTGGGTGAGACCATTTCCTGCTGGGGTCAGGGGATGGAGTCACCATCTCCACCCGATGACCCTCTCCTGCCGCGTCAGGTTCCTGTGGTCACTGTAGCAAGTGACCTGGGATCGGGGGCTTCGGGCAGCACTCACCCATCCCTGCGCGTCCTGGAGAGGAGAAGTCCGCTCGGGGCCCAGCAGCACCCTGTCGGCAGGCCGGCCTCTGTCTGGAATTCGGGCGAACCGTCCCGCCTCCCCACCTCCAGCGGCTGCCGCCCTGGTGGCTTCATCGTCTGCCCTCTGACTTACCTGCTGCGCCGCCCCGGCCTCCCTGGGCCTCGCCCGCTGGGCACCCGGCCTCCCTGGGCCTCGCCCGCTGGGCACCTCGAGGCTCTCAGGCCACCTGGACACCCGGGCTCCCCTCACGTCCAGGCCCCTGATGGTCTCAGCGAGTCTCTTGCAGGTCCAGGGAAGAGGCTGGTGTGGGGGGCCATGGTTCAGCCAGAGCACCCCGATCCCTTGCCTGCCCCCCGCCGCCCTCCGAGGATCTCCTGTGGCCTGGACCCAGGGAGCGGTGGCCCCATCCAGCTGATAGACACACTGGAGCTCCCGAGGGACACCTCCGAGGTCCCTGGCCGGGGCAGAAACAGCGTCACCCAGACCGAGGAGGACTGCCTGGCCCCAGCCCCCCCCCCACACCGCCAAGACTGTGCCCTTCTTCTCCAGATGCTGGGGTTGGCATCAGGGCCGCGCACAGGCCAGGCAAACGCTCTACCACGCAGCTACGTCCCCAGCCCTTTTTAAAATGTTCTTGTGAGACCGAGTCTCACTGTGTGGCTGAGCCTGGCCTCCAACTTCCCATCCTCCTGTCTCAGCCTCCTGAGTCTCTGGGATCACAGGTGGGCACCACTATACCGAACCACGAAGACCACGAGGCCAACATTTATCGAGTGCCAGTGTGTGCCAGGTCCCTTTTCAGTACGATCCGGTTTGAGTCGCACGTCAGCCCTTACGAGTCTAATTTCCAAGTAAACAGACCCAGTCGGGTTTTTGTGGGATCTGGCTCCCAGTCACTGAGGCTGAGAAGTCGCCAGGTCTGGAGCCGGGGAGCCGGGGCCTGAGAGTCAGGAGGGGGGGAGGCCCCTGTGTGAGCCCTGGGCTCTGGTGTCCAGGGGCAGCAGCAGAGGCATGTCCCAGCTGCAGGGAGAGCGGGCTTCTCCTGGTACCCGTCCCCTTGGACGGGATGGTGCCCACCAGGTGGGGAGGCAGAGCCTCTGGGCTCAGCCCTGACTGAGAAGAAGCTCATGTCTCCAGACCCTGCCTCAGGGCACACCCCACTGACCCCGCACTAGCTCTCGGGGCGTCCCTGATCGGCCACGTGGACGCACGGTCAGCATCACCAGCCCCAGGAGGGGGGTGGAAAACCCTGTTTCACAGAGGAGGAGACCGAGGCCCACAGAAGCAAAAGCCGCTCGCCCTGGCCACACAGCCTGGCCTCCGGGTGCCTCACGGGAAAGTGCAGAGGCCATTCAGGTAGCCCTGCGTGGCCCTGGTAATAGGACGTGAGGAAGGTCCAAGGTCGCCCCGCGGGGAGGCCTGCGCTCGGTCTTCACCAGCCCCGGCTCCCGGTGCTGGCCGGGCCAGGCCAAGGGGCTCTCTCGGGCTGAGCTCTGGCCTTGGCCTCCTGCGTCCCCAGAGCCTCCTGCCCGGGGTCGGGCTCCCGGGCCCACACATGTGCCGGCTGTCGTCCCCAGCAGCCAGAGCCCTCACCACCGTGGCCCTGGGGTCCCCCTGGCTGCGTGGCCTGCAGCTTCTCCGCTTGGTCCCAGCACCGAGTCTGGTCTCCCTCTGCAGCGGCTGGGCAGGGCGGTTCTGGGGAGCAGGGAGACTTCTGGGCCGTGAATCAGCACCCTCCCTGCCCTGAGAGTGCGCCAGAGCCCCGACACAGGCGGCCTCCCCAGGCCCCACCCAGGAAGCCGGGTTCTCGGCTTGAGCACTGCTCCACCAAGCGCTTTCCCGACCTCGGCTGACTTACTCTGAAGCCAAGGAAAGCCCACGAGGTTGGCTTTATTGGCCCATTCACAGATGGCGGCTGAGGCGCAGGGGCTGCTGTGGCTGGCCACACCTCCAGCCTCCACCGAGACCCTCTCCTCCCAGCCCAACTGCAGGGGCGTGCAGGAGGTACAAGGAGAAGGACGGGGTCAAGAGGGACCCCACCGGAGGGGGGCATCCAACAGAGCTTTGAGGTGGGCGAGATGCCGGTGGGAAAGGGAGGGGACAGGCAGCCGAGTCTATGAGGCAGAGGGACAGTGAGGCAGGAGCACCTCGTCGTGGGGACGAGGTTGAGTGTGACTGTCACGTGGGCCTGGGTGCGTGCCGTCAGGAAAACTGATGAAACATTTTGAAATGGGCAAACAGGGTTCCCACACGTGTTCCCTGGGGCACCCTCTGGGTGCCTTGGCCTTTTGTCACCGGCGGCTATTTTCAACACCTGGACTTGGGGGACACTGGTTCTGAATCCCAAGAGCTCATCCAGGAAAAGGCCAGCGAAGGCATCTGGGAGACGCAGCTGAAGTGCTGTGCATCTGGACCAGCTTTGCACTCTTCCCACTCATTTCAGTCCCCCGATGGCCGGTTTCCCAGCGCCCTTGACGTGGCAGCAGCGTCTCATGAGTTTCCTCACCAGCTAATGAGTCAAAATCTCTGACACAGCAGGCGCGGTGGTGCACGCCTGTCACCCAGCAGCTCAGGAGGCCGAGGCAGGAGGATCATGAGTTCAAAGCCAGCCTCAGCAAAAAGCAAGGTGCTGACCAACTCAGTGAGACCCTGACTCTAAGTAAAATATCAAAACGCAGGGCTGGGGAGGCGGCTCAGGGGTCAGCTGCCCCTGAGTCCTGTCCCTGGTCACTCCCCCAAAATCTTTGCCATGTGCATCTTAAACTTGAATCATAAACCTACCTTTTCTAAAACGATCCTGGAGCAGTACCCATTTGACAGCAGCCTTGGGGGTGCCATGCCTGCCCACCCTTTAACCCTGCCCACATGTGCCTGGCCTTGCTGACCTGTCCAGCTGGCAGGCAGGAGGGCTGAGCGATCATCGTCCCCCCGGCAAGCTCCCATCCGTCTCCTTCCCCCTTCCCCTGACCCCATTAACACACAGAAAACTGAAGATCAGAGAAGTGGAAGCCCCCGGCACCGTCAGGATGTGGGCCCCGGGGTCTGGCTCCTGGGCCTGGGGGTGCCCTGACTATGCACGAGCACATGGCCTTTGTGGGCACCCCTCAACCTGGCTCCTGCAGAGAGGAGTCCTCCTGGGAGTCTTCACCCGGAGCGGCTCTCCAACAGCACGGTGAGCCGGGCACTCAGGCACGCTGGGCGGGAGCAAGGCGCCCGGGGCACCCTAGCCGTCCCCTCAGACACGCCCCGGGGTGCGGGTCCGGCCACCCCCGCGGCTCCAGCCCACAGAGGGCAGGAACCAGGCCTCCGGGGAGGAGCAGGGGAGACTGCTCTCAGCTGGGGACGGCTCTCCCGGAGCCCACTCTGCCAGGACGGGGCGGGCACCCCCTGCGGCCTCCCGCAGCCTCTTCACCCCAGCGGGCAGCTTCTCCTCATCCCTGTCACACAGAGGAGGCCGAGGCTCACAGAGGGGGTGCCACTTGTCCAAGTCCCAGGACAGAGCCAGGCTGTGGACCCAGGTCCGTGTGTCCAGTCTGACCAGGTTTGGGCTTCCGCAGGTCTGACGGAGGTGACACCCCGCCAGGGCTCGGTCAGCAGCTGGACACTGGTACCCCGTCTTGCCTGGGCAGTCTCCTCCTGGGAAGCTGGACGGGCGGCCAGACCCAGCCCACCCTCGTCCCTGTCCTTCTCCTCGGTGGGAGCTGGACTCTGTCTCAGCCTGAGTTTCTCTGATCCTGAACCCTGCTCCCTCCGCCGCGCACGGAAGCCAGGTCACCAAACTCTGTGGCACAGGATCAAAAAAGACAGCCGGGGCCGGGGGTGCAGACAGAGTGGGTCCTGGCCTGGCGCACAGAGGAGCGGGGAGCCCTGCACGCTCCTGCCGCAGCAGCAGGTCCACCCCGGGGAAGGGGCTGGGGACCAGAGCGCCCTGCCCTGCCCCGGCGTCCCCTCCACTCGGCCTCCCAGCCCCTCCCAGTGGCAGAGACTGAGGATCCCTCCGCAGTGACAGAAGCTCCGCTGCGGGAGCGTGCCCCTCAGAGTCCAGGTCACACTCCCAGCCTCCCCGCACTATGGCAGGTGAGGCCAAGGGGGTGCAGCTTCCCGCCGGCCTCCAGGGGAAAGGCGGGTCCTCTGTTTCCCGTCTGGTGGCTGCAGTGCAGCGCAGGGTGCTGGTTAGACTCCCTAAGGACTGGCAGGGACTGGAGCAGGGCTCAGTGGTGGAGCGTTGGCCCGGTGCTCAGGGCCCCGGGTTTGATCCCGGCGCTGCACAGACAACCAGCATTTAGGTTTTATACCCCTAACGGACTTGACCCAAAGGACCGCAGAGTCTCCCCGGAACAAGGGAACCCAAGCCGCACGCGCCATCTGGTGAGCAGAGCCTTCATGAGGACCGCCATGTTGAACCTCAGCTTTCCCACCCAAGACGAGTGGAAGTGAGCGGCACCGGCGCCCAGGCCCCGCCTCCTCGCGCTCCTGGGATGGTGAGTGTGGGCTGCTGGTGCCCGTGCGTCCCCTCCCCAGGTGCAGCGGGTGCTGGGCGGAGGTGTCGCCCCAGGATCCGGAGGTGAGACGGCTTTTCCAGCCAGAACGGGGCCAACTCGGAGCGTCCGACGCCTCCTGCCATCCACCCTGTCCCTCCTCCGGCGCGTTGACCAGTGCTACCTCCAGAAGACTCCAGGACCTGTCCCCTTCCTCCCTCCCCAAAGGCACGGCCTGGGCCAGGCCCCTGGAGCCCCGCCTGACCCCCTACTTCCTGCTTCCTCGCGGCTGCCCTCTGCCACCTTCTGCCTGGGGCTGGGGCAGCGTCTAGAGAAGCTCTGAGTGGACAGGAGACAAAGTGGACAAAGGAGTGATTCAGCTGTCTCCCTGAGATGGCGGGACGTGGGAGGGGTCAGCGGGAGAGCGCTGGCCGTGCACGTTCCAGCCCTCGCCAGAAAGACAGACAAGAAGGACCTCCGGCTGGGGACGGAGCTCAGTGGCAGGTGCTTAGGGCAAGTCCAGTCTGGGCTCCGTCTCTAGAGCTGGAAAAAACAAAGACAACAAAAAGGCCAACCAAGGGGACTCCTGGCGAGACGCGGGAGTCCTCCTGAGGCAGCCAGTCGGAGGTCACGGGGCTGGAGCTCAGAGAGGGAGTCATCACAGATGGAGGGGCGCAGCCTGGCCGGCCCTGCCCGCACCGACCTCCTCCCGGGACTTGAGCCAACCCACACAGAAAGGAGCTGGGACCAAGTGAAGGACGACCTGGCGGAGTCCGCGGAGCTTCCCCGGCAGGTGTGGGGATTCCCAGGGAAAGATCCATTGGCCCCACGTCAGCTCAGTGGATAGAACAGCCGGGAACTGGCCAGTGGCCGCTGAGAGGACCGTCAAGAACCGATGGCCTGGGGCTGGGGATGGGGCTCAGGCGGTAGCGCACTCGCCTGGCAGGTGTGCGGCCCGGGTTCCATCCTCAGCACCACATACCAACAAAGACGTTGTGTCCGCCGAGAACTAAAAATAAATATTAAAGATTCTCTCTCTCTCTCTCTCTCTCTCTCTTAAAAAAAAAAAAGCACCGATGGCCTCTCAGTGTGACCTTGACACTTGGTGGTGACACCGTCAGGTTCTAGTTTCTGTGAACTGGGGAGAGGGCGAGCTAAGCTGCTGGTTCAAGCCCTGCCTGACGCCTCCTTCCTGTGCCCGTTGGCAAGTCGCGGTCCCACCTCGCGCCTCAGTTTCTCCATCCGTCAGGTGGGGGGTGTTGTCTGCTGGGCAGGGCAGTGGTGATGGCCGCGGGGCTGACGCTGGGAGCCGGCCCGCGCACCACAGCGCCAGGGAGCGCACCTCTGGTTGGTGGCCCGGGGTCTCCTGGGGTCTGGCGTTTCCTGTTTTACTTTTATTGATCTGAGCAGATCTGAACCCCACCTCTGGAGGGTGGACGCAGGGCCCACGTGGTGACCACAGGCCTCTCTGGGTACAGGCCACCATACAGTTCACCCATCGGTGGCGGCGGGCAGGTGGCCTTCTCCTGAACCCTCCCAGGGCAGAGGTGTGGCCTGGGGCAGGCCACGGGCAGGCGTCTGGCTCTCAGATCGGCTGTGGGCACAGCGGTCCTGTGGGGTGTGTCCCAGAGAGACCGCAGACCGCAGATCAGGGACACCCTGCCACCACCTGACCCCTCCTCTCTGGGGGGAGAGGTGCTGGGCGGTGGGGAAGTCGCTGCCCAACAGGGGCAGTTAGCGGTGGCTCCTGGAACAGAGGCGGGGGAGAGGGAAGGGGGTGCTCTGGGCTGGGGGGCGCAGAGGCTCCACAAGCCCCTTCCCACCACCCTCAGGAGGCCCAGCAGGACCTGACCGCCTTTGGGGCCATGTTGAGGTGGGCCTGGGCCCTGCCTGCTGAGCCCTGTGGTCCTGAGTGAGGGGCAGCCTGAGGTCCTGGCCTGCGAAGTGGCCGCCACAGGACTGGGGGTGGAGGGCAGCCTGGGGTCCTGGCCTGCGAAGTGGCCGCCACAGGACTGGGGGGTGGAGGGCAGCCTGAGGTCCTGGCCTGCGAAGTGGCTGCCACAGGACTGGGGGTGGAGGGCAGCCTGCGGCACCCCCAGGCCACTGAGGGGGAGGAGCGGAGGTCAGCACGGAGACTTCTCCTGCAGAGCCCGGTCACACCCACGGGGAATTCCAGCTCAGAAAGTCCCTGTCACGGAGCTGAGGGGGACAGAGACCCTGGGAAGACCCCGGAGGTCTGACCAGGAGGCGGGCGGGGGTTTCTGGGCGCGGGACAAGGGGCACTCTGTGGGTGGGGACTGAGAGCCGCCCTGTGGCTGCCCAGGGCACATGTCCAGGTCCCTGTCTCGGGCTTGGCCTGCCCCTGGTGACCCAGCCCCCAGCCTGCAGGACAGCCCCCATGGAGTGCAGTGCTCAGGGACGGCTCCTCCGCGTCCTCCGGGCCTCAGGGCTCTGTGCCCAGGGCGGCCCGCCGGACCTCCTCGCCAAGGCCGGCCCCTCTGCTCTGTCGCGCCTCACGGTACGGTCCCTCTCTGAGACGACGGGTTCCGTTCTGTGTGTCTCCGACCCGTGGCCTCCCTCCAGCTCTGTGATGGCTGGATCTGGTCAGAGTCACCGTCCGGTCCCATCCCCAGGACGTGGCCGATGCTTCCTGGGTGGCTGTGTCTGAGCTGGGCTTGGAGGCGGGAGGACCCCGGGGGCCCAGAGATGGCCCCTGGTGTCAGAGGGCAGAGCCGCCTGCAGCTGGGCTGATGAGAGGTGGTGATGGCCAGGGGTCAGAGGTGCCCAGGTGGCCTGCCTCCTGCTGGGTACCTCCCCAGGCTGACGTGGGCGAGCTCCCCCCCTGGGGTACGGGCACTGTGCGCCCTGCCCCAGTCCCTCCCATACATCCTTCAGGGCTGGACTGGCCAGGCTTGTCCGGTACCCACTGTTCAGGGACCTGCCTGCCCTGGGCACCTCCTGGTGAGTCCTGACCCAGCAGGGGAAGGACCATAAGTCCCTGTACCTGCCCTGTGGGGAGTGGCCGGGCCACACTGCTGACGCTGCATTGACTGAGTGCCAACTAGGGGCATGGCCCATGCAGAAGTGACCATCTCCCACCCAGAGAGGCTCCAACACTGGGGCTGGCCCGGTCCTTCGTCCTGCCTGTCTGCCCTCACTCACGGAGAAGCCGCTCTCTCTGGGTTACAGAGCTGCCTTAGTCTGGCCCTAGTCTGGGGGTGGCGTGGCCTGGTGGGGACCACAGTCGCAGGGTGAGACCTGGGCAGGGCAGGAGCCACGCAGGAGGTGGAAACGGGCAGGATTGCAGGCGCCCTCCAGGGCGCAGCACAAGGGTGAGCCGGAGACTTAAAAGAGCCGGGAGGGCATCCAGGCCTGGGGAGCAGCTTGCACGGGACTGGGCCAGGGAGGAGGCGGCAGAAGGCACCTGGAGGTGGGCAGCACCCGGGCACCAGGGCAGCCTGGATGCTGAGGAGGCTGCGGGTCTCAGTGGCCCTGAGCAGAGGAGGAGGAGGAGGACCAAGCGGATCTGCCTCAGCGGCTCACTCCCCTCAGCCAGGCGCCAGGACAGCTCCGGGCCTGCTAGAGAGCTCCGGGGGACGGAGGGTCCTTCTGAGTGACAGGATCCGTGGCCAGGGGCCCACTCTGCTCAGAACTGGTTCCCCTGTCCTGCACGCTCCGCCCAGCCACAGCCCCAGGCCAGTGCCCGGCTCCCAGGAGTCACACCGGGGCTCGGGCCTGAGACGCAGAGGTGGGTCCCAGGTGGAGCTGCCCGGGTGGGGCGGGCCGGTCCAGGACAGAGCTGGCTCCTGGGCAGCTGCCGCCGTGGTGCGCCTCGCCCTGGGTCCTGTGATCTGCCCCACAGCAGAGCGCTGGCTGCCCGTGGCCCCGACGTTAGAGGCTCCGGGCGCCGCTCACAGGAGGGCACAGCTGGCCAGGACCCGGGGCTCTGGGGCAGGGCACAGGAGTGTGCCTGGTCCTCCTCACGTGTCACACCCTGGAGGCACAGGCGGGCTCCATCTCAGTCCCCGGCACTGACCTCCCGTCCAGCGGCTTCTTCTGAGTGGCCCAGAGAGAGATCCCAGGGCACCGAGTCCTCCCACACCCCCAGCCCCCAGAGCACAGACCTGGACCAGCCCTGGGGCTGCCACCCCCGTCCATTCCTGAGGGCGGCAGCTCTGCCCACTCCCCGTCCAGCTGTTTTCTCAGTGATCTGTTTTCTTGCTATTTTATTTATTTTTATTTTTATTTGTTTGGGTACCAGCAATTGGACTTAGGGCACTGGCCACCGAGCCACAAGTGCGTTTTAATATGGTGTCACGAACGGGGGACTGAACCCAGGAGCTTCACCACTGAGCTGCACCCCGGCCCGTTTTCATTTTATGGGGGTAGGGTCTCCTTCAGCTGCTGAGGCTGGTCTTGAACTTGGGATCCTCCGCCTCAGCGCCCTAGTTCCTGGGATTACAGGGGGCACCACCGCACCCAGCGGGATGGTTAGCCTTTCCTTACGATGTCAACCTTAACCAGGGGTCTTCCGCCCCAGCGGCCTGGCAGTGCCTGATCCGGGACTCGCCATTTCTCTGAAATAGCAGCTTTCACCTCCTGCCTCCGTCTCTGCTGGGGTGATAGGTGTGAAAACGTCCACGTTCCGTGTGGCCCTCCTCCGTTTCCACTGGACCTCAGGGCCTAACACCAGGCTGGCACACACTGTCAGTGCCCAGAGAGGTCTGATAAGCCAACGAGAGCCAGCAGAGTGGCCAACTTGTGACCCAGCAGCTGGGAGGCTGAGGCAGGAGGATCGCCTGAGCCGAGCAGTCCGAGACCAGCCTGGGCCACAGAGACCCATCTCAAATAAGAAATTAATTCAGTGGAAAGTATTCTTCCCCAGTCCTGCCTTTTAAAAATAAACTGCCAGGAGCGGATGCACCCGCCTGTGACCCCAGTGCCGCCAGGCCAGGCAGGAGAATCGCAAGTTCAAAGCCAGCCTCCGCACAGCCCTAGGCAACCGATGGAGACCTCAAATACAAAGGGCTGAGCATAGGCCAAGCAGCCCTGGGTCAAGCCCCAAACCAAAGACAAAAGAAAAGCCACCCCCTCTCTCCGTCTCTCTCTGTCTCTCTGTCTCTCTCTGTCTCTCTCTGTCTCTCTCTGTCTCTGTCTCTCTCTGTCTCTGTCTCTCTCTCTCTGTCTCTCTCTGTCTCTGTCTCTCTCTGTCTCTGTCTCTCTCTCTCTGTCTCTCTCTGTCTCTGTCTCTCTCTGTCTCTCTCTCTCTGTCTCTCTTTCTGTCTCTCTCTGTCTCTGTCTCTCTCTGTCTCTCTCTGTCTCTGTCTCTCTCTCTGTCTCTCTGTCTCTCTCTCTGTCTCTCTCTGTCTCTGTCTCTGTCTCTCTCTGTCTCTCTCTCTCTCTCTGTCTCTCTCTCTGTCTCTCTCTGTCTCTGTCTCTCTCACTCTCTGTCTGTCTCTGTCTCTCTCTCTGTCTCTCTCTGTCTCTCTGTCTCTCTCTCTGTCTCTCCCCGTCTCTCTCTCTCTCTGTCTCTCTCTCTGTCTGTCTCTCTCTGTCTCTGTCTCTGTCTCTCTCTGTCTCTCTCTCTGTCTCTCTCTGTCTCTGTCTCTCTCACTCTCTGTCTGTCTCTGTCTCTCTGTCTCTCTCT